>NC_025999.2:90342917-90642917 GCF_000442705.2 Elaeis guineensis
GAACGTTATCAACGATTGGTAGGGCATTTGATTTATCTATCTCATACACGGTCTGATATTGCATTCGCCGTTAGTATGGTAAGTCAGTTTATACATGATCCACGTTCAGTTCATATGGATGTTGTGACACGGATACTTCATTACCTCAAAAGCTTCCTGATCGAGGTTTGCTTTATTCTTGTCATGGCAACCTATGAGTGGAGATTTATACTGATGCTGATTGGGCTGGATCACTTGATGGACCGTCGCTCTACCTCAGATTATTGTACTTTTATCGGAGGTAATCTAGTCACTTGGCGAAGCAAGAAACAGAATGTAGTTGCTCGATCTACTGCTGAAGCAGAGTTTCGAGCTATGGCACATGGTGTATGTGAAATTCTATGGTTACGGATCTTGTTATTGGAACTAGATCTTTATCAATCATCACCTCTTATGCTATATTGTGACAACAAGGCAGCAATCAATATTGCTAATAATCCAGTACAGCATGATCGAACAAAGCACATCGAGATCGATCGATATTTTATCAAGGAAAAGCTTGATGCTAAAATTATTTGTATGCCTTATGTGCGATCTGCTAGTCAGCTAGCAGATATTTTGACCAAAGGTCTTAGTGTGCATTCTTTTCATTTATTCGTGACAAGATGGGGTCTTTATGATATCTATAACCCATCTTGAGGGGAGTTTTTGAAATGAGCTATGTAAATCGAAATGAGCTGTGAAGATCTCTCTAATTAGGAATGCAATCTCCTAATTAGAGAGAAATTTGTTTGTATAATTCCAAAATTAAGCCTCTGAAAAATAATAAAAAGGGCTCTTCTGATCCTAGAGAAGGCATCTCTTCTTCCTCTGAAATCTTCGTCTTCACCCTCTTTTTTATTCTTCTTGTTGAGGAATACCCACCGACCGACCGATGGCCGGAGGACCGACCGACTGACTTACGGTCGGAGGGACCGACCGACCGACTTACGGCCGAGGACGACCGACCGACCGACTGACGGCCGGAGCGACCGACTGACGGACGCCATCACCGGCCAATTACGGCCTCACCGACTGAGGATATGTCGGGCATCCCCCGACCGACTGAACCCGGAGGTCTGATGGCCGACTCGCGTAAGACTCGCCGACCAACGGAGGGGCCCGACGCCACTCAGCTGGCCACCGACCTAGGGTCGGTCGACTCCTCCGATCGCCGTACAGCCGCCAGAGCTTGTCAGTTCTGACAGCGCATGCGGCACGGCCATCTAGGGCATTGTCCCGCCGAGGGCATTGTCAACCCTGGTGATTTGACAGCCCCACGGCGACATGACACTTTCACGGCGACTCTGACAGTCTACAGTGAGTTGATTCCTCACTTGTCTGCCATTAATGACGGCGCCATACCGTGCTCCACTATATAAATCGGGGAAGGCAACAGTGCAAGGGATCCGCTCCCCCACTTCTCGACTCCAAAACCACAGGCTCGCTCCTCTCTCCCTCTCTCCCTCGATCGAGCTCTCTGTCTTCATTTCACTGTTGCCCAGTCACCTCTCTGACTTGACCGTCGGAGGGTCCCCGCCGGAGCCGCCTCCGGTCAGTGTGGACTTCTCATTTTTGCAGGTGCACGTTCCCCGGCGATCGGACGACGAGGCGATTGGCCGCAACAGATTGGCGCGCCAGGTAGGGGACAGCATGACAAAGACAAGAGCCCAACGATCGAGGGTCACCGGGTCGGCGAGGCGCTCTTCCCGCCGGGAAGAGGCCTCCTCGCCACCGTCGGCGGCGGAGCCCAGCTCTCCACGCCCCGCAGTGACCACGGAGGTGCAGATCGCGGCCATCGTACGGTAGATGACCGTACTGACGGACGCAGTCAAAAGCCTCCAGCAACAACCGGCGGCCCGCCCGATACCTTCTAGGAGTAGCCGCCGACGACCGCGCCGATCCCCGTCGCCTCCGCGCGAGCGCCTCCAACAGCGCTCCCACGGAGAGGAAGAGGGACGGCCAAGGCGCGATGACCGACGGTCTCCGCAGCCTTCTCCTTCCCTGCTGGAACGGGCAAGGAAGGAGAAGCGACCGTGCATGCCGTCCGCCTCCCCTTCGGAATCTTCTGGAGACTCCACTCCTGGGGTTCCCAGCACCGACGGGAGGATGACTACGAGTGCCGATTCGAGGAGATCGACCACCGGCTCGCGCAGTTGCAGATGGACGGCAGAAGTCTTCGAACGACGTCGACTTCCAGACCGCCCAACCTCTCTCCCGACTAGTTCTCGACGAACCGATTCTCAATCGGTTCAAGATGCCGCATGTGGAGCCTTACGACGGCTCCACCGACCTGATCGACCACCTTGAGAGCTACAAAGCTCTCATGATGATCCAAGGGGCAACCGATACTCTTTTTTGCATCGGCTTCCCCGCTACGCTCCGCAAGGCTGCCAGGGCCTGGTACTCCGATCTCCGATCGGGAAGTATCCACTCCTTCGGGCAGCTCGAGCACTCGTTTGTGGCCCATTTCAGCACCAGCCGAAAGCCGCGCGAACGTCGGACAGCCTTTTCTCCCTCAAGCAGGGGGAAAATGAGACGCTCCGACACTTCGTGGCACGATTCAACACGGCCACGCTTGAGGTCCGGGACCTAACGAAGACATGGCTATCTCAGCTATGAAGCGGGGTCTGAGGGCGTCCCGATTCACCTACTCTCTGGACAAGACCCTCCCCCGGACATACGCCGAGCTACTGAAGCGCGCATACAAGTATATGCGCGCGGATGAAGGAGCATCCGATCGACGTTTGGCCGAGCCCAGAGGCCCGAAGGAGAAGCGGAGGAAAGGTCGGGAACCCACCGAACCAAGCAGGCCCCCGACTGATAGTCGGGTCTCGCCAACCCGACGAATCCAAAAGTCACCCCGGCAACAGACTCCGAGGCCGGCACGCCCTAGGTATGACTCCTACACTCCTCTCTCCGCCCCTCGTGCACAGATTCTAATGGAGATCGAGGGAGAAGAATACCTGCGACGGCCTCCGCCTCTGAAGGCAAAAGGCCTCGACCGTCGGAAGTACTGCCGATTTCACCGAGACCACGGCCACAACACCGAGCAGTGCATCCAGCTGAAGGATGAGATCGAAGCTCTCATCCGCCGGGGTATCTCAGCAAATTTTGGAAGGGTCAGCCGACCCAACCCGTTGCCGATCGACGACCCCAGCCGACTGAAGAAGCGGCGACCAATCAGCCGACGGCCGGAGTTATCAACATGATCTCCAAGCGGCTGGGCCCGGAGACGACTGCGGGAGACGAGCCGACGAAAAAGCCGCGCTCGGACGATGCAATCACATTCACGGAGGACGACGTTCGGGGCATCCAAACTCCCCACGACGATGCTGTTGTTGTGTCGGCAACAATAGCAAATTATGATGTAAAACGAATTTTTGTTGATAATGGAAGTTCAACGAATGTTTTGTTTTACTTGACCTTCTCCCGGATGCGACTGTCAATCGACCGACTTAAGAGGGTCTCCATGCCCCTGATCGGCTTTGCTGGAGATGCTGTCACGACAGAGGGGGAAATTATCCTGCCCGTGACGGCCAGCACCGAACCACGGTAAAGCACGGTCCACTTAACTTTCGCGGTCGTCCAAGTTCCTTCGGCCTACAACGCCATCCTCGGACGATCCGGACTGAACGCCCTCAAAGCGATCGTCTCGACGTACCATCTCCTCGTTCGGTTTCCGACCAAAAACGGAATCGGAGAGATGCGCGGGGATCAAAAGCTCGCTCGACGGTGCTTCCAGATCTCCGCTCAAAACGACGAGTCGAAGGGCTCCCTGACAATTGACAAGCTGGACCAACGGGAGGAGGAAGAGCGGGGTTCGCGGGCTGAGCAGCTCGTGTCGATCCCGATAGCAGAAATCTGGATCGGAAGATTTGGGTCGGATCTCAACTGCCCGACCCCGAACGACGATGACTGACGGAGCTGCTGACGGCCAATGCCGACATATTTGCTTGGTCCGCAGCAGATATGTCGGGCATCCCCCCAGAAACAATAACCCACCGACTCAACATCGACCCGACGATGAGACCGGGGAGGCAGAAGAAAAGGTCCTTCGCTCCAGAGAGGCAGAGGGCCATCGACGAAGAAGTGGACAAGCTACTCGAAGCAGGCTTCATCTGAGAATCCACGTATCCCGATTGGCTCGCCAATGTTGTCATGGTCAAAAAAGCTAACGAAAGTGGAGGATCTGCATCGACTACACCGACCTCAACCGAGCCTGCCCAAAAGATAGCTTTCCACTTCCCAAGATCGACCAGCTGGTGGATGCGACGTCCGGATTTCGACTGCTCAGCTTCATGGACGCCTTCGTCGGATACAACCAGATCCGGATGGCGCCTGAAGACGAGGAGCATACCGCGTTCGTGATCCCCAAGGGCCTCTACTGTTATCGGGTGATGCCCTTCGGACTGAAGAACGCCGACGCCACCTACCAGCGACTTGTCAATAAGGTCTTCAAGACCAGATCGGGCGCAACATGGAGGTCTACATGGACGACATGCTGGTGAAGAGCGCGCAGGTCCCGGATCATGTTCAGGATCTCGAGGAAACCTTCCGCACCCTTTGATGACACCGAATGAAGCTCAACCCGACCAAGTGCGCTTTTGGGGTGACCTCAGGGAAGTTCCTCGGATTCCTCATTTCTCAGAGAGGGATTGAGGCCAACCCTGAGAAAATAAAGGCAATCCTCGACATGCGTCATCCGAACACCAAGAAGGAGGTCCAACGGCTGAACGAAAAATCGTCGCTCTCAGCCGATTCATTTCTCGATCAGCTGAAAGGTGCCTCCCATTTTTCAAAACTTTACGCCACGCAAACGGTTTTTCTTGGTCGGATGAGTGCCAATAGGCCTTCGAAGACCTGAAAAAGTACTTGGCTTCCCCGCCGCTGCTCGTAAAGCCGCAGGTCGGGGAAACCTTGTATCTCTACTTGGCCACATCTTCTGAGGCGATCAGTTCGGTGCTCGTCCGAGAAAATGAGTGCCGAACCCATCAGCTTATCTACTACACCAGCAAGGTGCTCCATGGCGCCGAAGCAAGGTATTCGGAGACGGAAAAGATGATCTTCACCCTGACCGTCTCCGCGCAACGACTCCGTCCATACTTCCAGGCTCATGCCATAGTGGTGCTCACCAACCAGCCCCTGAGGGCGATACTGCGCCGACCGGACACATCCGGATGACTCGCGAAGTGGGCGATGAAGCTCAGCGAGTTCGACATTCAGTACCGACCAAGGCCTGCCTTGAAGGCTCAGGTCTTGGCCGACTTCATCGTCGAGTGCCCGACAACCGACCAAGGGTCGGGAGCTGAAGACCCGGGACGAGACGCGGTCTTCGAGCCAGACCCGATCTCCACCTGGGTGCTCCACATCGATGGAGCTTCAAACGCTCAGGGAAGCGGGGCCGGGCTCCTGCTCACAAATTCGGATGGGGTGGTCATCGAGTACGCCCTCCGGTTCAACTTCAAGGCCTCCAACAACCAAGCCGAATACGAGGCACTCCTCGCTAGCTTGAGGATGGCGAAAGAACTGGGCGTCGACAGCCTCCGGGCTTTCTCCGACTCTCAGCTGATCGTGGGGCAGGTCAAGGGCGAATTCGAGGTGCGAGATCCGACCATGGTCCAATACCTTCAGAAAGTGAAGGACCTCGTGGCACGCCTCAGGTATTTTAAAATTTCCCACATCCCTAGGTCGGAGAACGCCCATGCCGACGCACTCTCCAGACTGGCAACTTCGGCTTTCGACTCCTTGGGTCGGACGTTCGTGGAGAACCTCGAGCAGCCGAGCATCGATCGGGTCGAAGAAGTACAGCAGCTAACGGCCGAACCAAGTTGGATGGACCCGATCGTTCGGTATCTGACCGACGGGATCGGTCCCGAGGACCCCACGGAGGCCAAGCGACTCCGATGGTCAGCCTCTCAATATGTAATCATGGATGGCCGACTCTACAAGAGGTCGTTCTCCCTTCCCTTGCTTAGGTGCCTGGGACCGACCGACGCCGACTACGCTCTCCGAGAGGTGCACGAAGGAATTTGCGGGAACCACTTGGGGGGCAAGTCCCTGGCCTACAAAGTCCTGCGACAGGGCTATTACTGGCCTACCATGAAGAAGGATGCGGCCGAGTTGGTCCGGAGGTGCGAGCCATGTCAAAAGTACGCCAACATTCAATGCCAACCGGCCAGCCAAATTGCTCCTATTGTCGCTCCATGGCCCTTCGCCCAGTGGGGGGTCGACATTCTCGATCCTTTTCCACCAGCGTCGGGTCAGAGGAAGTTCATAGTCGTCGCCATCGACTACTTCACCAAATGGATGGAGGCTGAGCCCCTGGCACAAATTACCAAGCGAAAGATGGAGGACTTTATCCAGAAGTCCATCATCTTCAGGTTCGGGTTGCCGCATACGATCATCACCGACAATGGATGACAATTCGACAACCAGGACTTCAGAGACATCTGCGCCAGGTTTCACATCAAGCACCGACTGACTTCAGTCGGGCACCCACAGTCCAACGACGAGGTCGAGGTGACCAACCGGACCTTGCTCCACGGACTCAAGACCCGACTAAACGAAGCCAAAGGCCTCTGGGTCGACGAGCTGGGCTCCGTTCTGTGGGCTTACCGAACGACCCCCCGTGTTCCGACCGGGGAGTCGCCTTTCAGTTTGGCCTATGGAACGGAGGCCATGATCCCGCTCGAGATTGGACTGTCATTTCCAAGAGTCGAGCGGTATCAAGAGCCGGACAACTCCGAATGTCGGAGGACCGACCTAGACCTCCTCCCCGAACTACGAGACGAGGCTCAAATTCGCATGGCTTCGTACCGACAAAAGGTCGCTCGATATTACAACTCCAAGGTCAGACCGAAGCTCTTCAGGCCCGGCGACTTGGTCTTGAGGAAGGCGGAAGTGTCGAAGCCCCTGGACCAAGGGAAGTTGGCTCCAAACTGGGAGGGGCCCTACAAGGTAGCAGACACCTATGGTCCAAGAGCCTACCGACTGGAGACCCTTGAGGGAAAACCCATTCTCCGAACTTGGAACGCCGACAACTTGAAGTTGTATTACCCGTGAACTTTGTAATTGTCCAGTCGGAATACAAATTCGGTTTGAAATCTTGGAGTTTTAACTCTTCGACTAATGATCGGTGCTCACCAAGGTCAAGCCCCGACATACCAACGTGGACTTAGTGTCCACCTGGAACCGACGACCTTATCGACGGTAACACGTCGGACCCTTACAAGGACCGATGCACCCAGATGAACAGGAGTTGACACTCCTTCGATGGTCGACGATACATTGGACCCTTACAAGGACCGATGAACCCATGTGGACGGGAGTTACACTCCTTCGACCTTTGACGACACATCGGACTCTTGTGAGGACCGATGCATCTACATTGATGGGAGTTGACACTCCTTCTACGATCGAACTTTCGAGCCAAACCATCGGCTAACAAGCCGATCGGGCCCCGACCAAAGAGAGGCGAAATGCCTACGCGACCGGCGTCGCGATTCCCAACTAGGCTATGGCCGGTCGAAGGATATTCGGCTTACCACCGTCTATCGCATAACGCGACCTTAGTCGCATCCACGACTTGCCGACCGAGCCACGGTCGGCCGGACGATATTCGGCTTACCACCGTATATCAAAGGACGCAGCATGAATACCCGACGCAAGTGCATCGGGATCCGACTTGTCGTCGTTTCCCCGACTGAATGCACCGGACGACATTCGACTGAACGCGTCAGTGGAGATCCGACTACCGAACCTTTGCCACGTTCTGTCGGCTCCCGACTCAACAGACGTGCCCGACTGACGACCTCGACTATGAGAAGCCGATCCAAAGTCGGGACTTACCCCACCTTCGTGGCGACACAAGTTGCCGAACGTCCTACCGACTTATGTGAGTTAGCGACTTACATAAGTTAGCGACTCACGAAGGCATTCAACCATACATTTGAAAGAAACAAACAAAGGAAAAAGTGGAAGAAGTTTTCATTCAAAGTTGAAAGAAGGTTTACAAAGTCGGGTCGAAGTCCGATTACAAGTATTTCGAAAATAGAAAAAACAAAAGAAAGTCGGCAAGACCCGATCATCCTTCTGAGTCGATCTCCTCGACCGACGGAAGATCGGGGATGACCGGTGTGTCGGCCACGATCGACGCCGGGTCGATGGTTGAAGCTGGACCTTCGATCGGTGGGGGACTCACAGTCGGCGCCACTCGCTCCGGGACAGCTTCCTCCGCAGCGACGACGCCTCCCGATGGCTGGTCGGCCATCTCCTCGGTGGCTTCTTCCTCGGCCCCCAGTGGGACGATGCTGCTGAGGTCCAGCTCTGGGTACAAGGCCCGGACCGCATCCCGACCGTCCTCGTACCCCACCTGGTACGAGGCGAAGCTCAACTCGAGCATCTCCTCCCGATACTGGTCGGAGGCCCGGAAGTCCTCAACCGCCCGACTGGCCGACTCCTTCGCCGACCTTGCCTCTTCTTTCGCCCGACCGAGCGCGTCCTTCGCCGACTCCGCCTCCGCCTTCGCTATGTCGGCATCGGCCTGGGCGATCGAAAGCTCCTCCTCAGCCTTGGCAAGCTTCTCCAGGCTGACCCGAAGCTGCTCGCGCTCACCTTGGAGTTCGGCGGCAACGCCGTCCCGCTCATGCCGCAGACGACGCACGGCCCGACCCTTGTGTCTGGCCTCCTTCTTGGCCGACCTTAGCTCGGACCCGAGCCGGGAGACCTCGTCTACCAACTTGGCCTCCCGATCGGCCGACTGCTGTAGGTGGTCGACCAGCATTGCCTTCTCAGCTTCGGCCGCCACCGACCTCTCCTTCCAGGCCGCCCGGACGTTCCCGAACCTCCGGTATCCGGCCTCGAGCTCCGACATTGTGTAGATCAGCTGCCGTTGCAAGCACTTCATCAGGAACTCATGGTGAGAAAAATTCTAAGGAGAAAGAAGGCAATACAAAGCTTACCTCGACCATGGTCGGGTAGAACTTGGATAGCATCTCGGTCACTTGCCGAGATCTCAGTGACTCCACGTCGGTCGGGAGGAGGATCCCCTGGCACAACCTCCTCGCCAGGTTGTGGTCGGCCAACGCCGACGCCCCTTCGGGGAACTGTGCGCTGGGCGGCACAGAGCGGCTCCCCGACCTCGTTTCGTCTGCGGGGTCCATTGGGCCTTTCCCTCGATCGGCTGCCCCGACCGACGGAACCGACAGCGAGGGGATGCTTGAAGTGGAACCAGCACCCCCCGTTGCGGCCACAGACGCCGTCGGATGATGTTCGGTTTCCCGAACGACATCCGGTTCCACCACCTCCGGTGAGGCCGCCGACGTTCCTTCGGCCGCTTCCTCCACCGGCCTCTCCTCCGAACGCGCTGCCTGAGCCGCGAGCGCAATGACGGGCTTCGATTGGTCGGTCACCGATGCTTCGACGATCGGCACCGCTGGAGCAGGCCTCTTCGGAGGGCGCGAAGGTCCGGCCCCTGATGCTGGCCTCTTCCTTGTCGCGAATTGTCGAATCTCAGCGTCGGTCGGCCGCATTCTTGGAGGTGTCCCTGCGATACCGACAAAAGTGTTAATCAAAGAACCGAACCAAGGGCCGGATGAAAAGGAGACCGGGAGATCGGGCGATATCTAGTCGGGGGACCAAGCTCAAGCCGGCGTCATAGAGAGCTTGTTCGGTAACAAGCTCCCTCTGCTTCGGGACCGACATATCTTTTAGTCGGTGGAAGTCCTCCCGGTCGTCCGCCTCCACCCGGCTGTTGTCATTGGCTTCAGTTCGGGGCACGCCCCAGTGGGAAGGAAAGCCCCAAGAGGATGGAGAGGAAACAAAGAAAAACAGGTTCTTCCACCCATGAATGGACGATGGTAGACCAGTGATGAAGGAAAGGCCCTTCCGGGGGTTGAAGAGCCACCACCCTCGGGCTTTAGGGTGGGGTCAGAGCACAAAGAAGGCCCGGAAGAGCGAAATGCGAGGGTTGGTCGGCAAGAGCTGACACAACAGCGCAAAACTGATTATGAGACGGACGGAGTTCGACGCTAGTTGCGCCGGACAGAGTCTGTAATAGTTCAGCAGATTCCGGACGAACTCCGGAATCGGGAGCCGAAGACCCGTGCGAAGGTCTTCGACGTACAGCGCCAGCTGGCCGGGCGGAGGGCTGTTAACCCGACCGCCGGCCCCTGGGGCGGATAGTTGAAACTGCTCCGGGATGCAATACTGCTCCCGAAGCCGATCAACATTCGGCCCCGAAAATGAGGAAACCTCAACTTCCGGAGTCGATCGGGAGTCGTCAGTCGGATTTTCCGACCGAGCTCCCCGAGTCGGATTCCCGGCCATTATATCGGAACCGAACAAGAAGAAGGAGAAGCGAAGAGAAAGAAGGAGAGGCGAAGAAGAAGAAGAGGAGGATGAAGGGGAGACCACGAACCAGAGGAACTCTTCTGGAAGCAAGAAAGCTCTGCCCGCGACGACTGAGAAATCGCCCGGACAGAGTTTCGACAGCAAAATGGCAGTAGTGAGGTTTTGGGTCCGGATGGCCCTATATATATAGGGCCGTCCGACGGCCGAGATGTCTCCGCGCCGACCGAAGCTCCATGGATGAGCGACACGTGGCGGCTTCCGGGTGGCCTGAGGATTCGGCGCGCCCCATCCCAGGGCGGCCGCACCGCCCATATTAAATACGGGGGGCGCCGGCCAACCACCTTCGACACGCGGCAGGCGGGGCTGTGGTTCAGCATTTATGCGCCCGCGCCGATTCGCGTTCCCGATGGGACGCCTGACAGCGCCCCGCGCTCCCACGATCGACGTCGGACATCCGGTCATCTGACACCGCATCGTCCGGCACCCGATGTGACGTCTGACGACGACAAGATGCGACGTCTGACACCTGACGCCGACGTGACATCTGACACCGACTATACGTCTGACGTCGGTGAATCGCTTGGCATTTATGAGACGCCTGACATCGGATCAACCCGCGGTACGGTCGGAATCTGGCATGCGACGAATCCACTCCTGTTCGCCCATGGTTGCTGCCCAAATAAAAGTATCGGCCAGCTCACCGTCCAACTCAGGAGTGGAGGGGGGCAACTGTTGGGGAATACCCACCGACCGACCGATGGCCGGAGGGACCGGCCGGCCGACTTACGGTCGGAGGGACCGACCGACCGACTTACGATCGAAGGAACCGACCGACCGACCGACTGACGGTCGGAGCGACCGACTGACGGGCGCCATCACCGGCCAATTGACGGCCCATCACCGACTGAGGATATGTCGGGCATACCCTCCCCGACCGACTGAACCCGGAGGTCTGATGGCCGACTCGCGTAAGACTCGCTGACCAACGGAGGGGCCCGACGCCACTCAGCTGGCCACCGACCTAGGGTCGGTCGACTCCTCCGATCGCCGTACAGCCGCCAGAGCTTGTCAGTCCTGACAGCCGCGTGCGGCGCGGCCATCTAGGGACATTGTCCCGCCGAGGGCATTGTCAACCCTGGCGATTTGACAGCCCCACGACGACATGACACTTTCACGGCGACTCTGACAGTCTACAGTGAGTTGACAGTTCCTCACTTGTCTGCGCCATTAATGACGGCGCCATACCGTGCTCCACTATATAACTCGGGGAAGGCAACAGTGCAAGGGATCCGCTCCCCCCCACTTCTCGACTCCAAAACCACAGGCTCGCTCCTCTCTCTCTCTCTCCCTCGATCGAGCTCTCTGTCTTCATTTCACTGTTGTCCAGTCACCTCTCTGACTTGACCGTCGGAGGGTCCCCGTCGGAGCCGCCTCCGATCAGTGTGGACTTCTCGTTTTTGCAGGTGCATGTTCTCCGACGATCGAACGACGAGGCGATTGGCCGCAACACTTCTATTTATACTTCTGTTTGTCAACACTTTTCAATGGCTAGCTTGTGCTCAAACCTTACCACACATCACTTGAGTGGTGTAATCAGTGCCAGCGAATTGTCCGTGTTCGTGCTGGAGGCAAATTGATAAATGCATCGTTGTCCATCGACCATTCTTGGAATCCCTATGGATTTTGAAATGATCAAATTACTATCACATTCTTGGATCCAAATACTCCTTAGAAAATACGTAGGTTGTTAATCATAATTGCAGTTTAAGATTTTACTAGCTGGTTAAATCTACTTGGTGGAAAAGTCTTTTTTTTTTTTTTTGATGTAAACTTGGTGGAAAAGTCTTATCAGCTCGATTGTTGAACTAATTAATCTGCATCCTCCGGCAAACAGTGTGTTCTTAAAGTTCTCTTGATTGATAATTTGGACTAAATCAGCTCTACGATCTCCAGTTAGATTCTAAGAAGTTTGTGTTGAATTATTTTATGTTTTGAGAATTTCTGACGTACTTCTTTTTCCCTCGAAAAGACTGAAACTTCTTGCTTGTTTCCAACTCGTAAACGATCTCAGTGATGTGCTGACGTGTGCAAATGGAGTGTGGCCTACACACGCTTTTTTTTCTAATAGATTGTCCTTCGGTCTCATTTCTACCGTGTTCCTTATGATGGAAACCAGCTGGAAATCTAAGAGATACCAACTTGCAACGCAACCTCCTAATTGCACCCTAAAGTCTTCGTATTGACGTAAGCGGACGACCTCGAGGACATCTCTAATGACCGAGGACTACCAGCGAGAATACCCTAAAAAAATTGGCTTTCACAATGAAGGAAGCACCAGATCATGGGATGCTGAAAAATGAGTCACATCAATTAACCTTCAAGGGCACAGCAAAAATCCTGATTGGGTGTCTTGAGGACCAAAATGTTTGCTACTTATAGGAGTAGGTTTGGCAGAATATGGGGTTCAAGTCAATCCCAAGCCAGGTTCTACATCAAACAACGACTTGCAATTAGAACTTCAGATCAATAAAGACTTGGACCTCCGATTATCGATAAGTCTCTGGCCTAACCCAGTTTGACCATACTAGTTTTAACATGGACTACCTATCAAGCTCATTACCCAATGATTTACTCCTGTAAAAGAAGAAAATGTTCCAAATACCTGTACGGGTGGCAAAGTGCAACATAAAATTACGGTGTCACATGCTTGATCATAATCTTATGATGATATAGAATTCCTAAATTTCTGATCAGTAGTTTTAAGTTATTTTGGACAAAATAACTAATTCCTTCTATTAGATGAATGTGTTGGACGAAATTTGCCACCCATAAGTGCAAGTTGATCACATAGCACTATTGTTCCACACTTATGAAAGTACTCTGTCTATTGAAAAGAAGTGGTCAATTGTCTCCTTTGAACCAAATGTGGAATGGTTATTTGAGGTGTTATATCTTCGTCGTTAAGTATTGTGGGATCCCAAAGCCGTATGTGAATTGTGATAGTACTTTTACCTACTAGACAAATACTAGAAAGGCCAAAAAGAAGAGAGAAACTTAGAGGACAATTGATGTGGCTTCCACTTGTCAATAGAGATAACTACATCAACTTGTGGTCTCATCTGATGTATCACACTGATAAAAAGTGGAAGGACTTAGAAAACAACTAAAAGCTAATGCGTCATTATTATTTCATCTGTATGATATTCATGCCTTCGTGGGTCTAAATCATTAGTCATATAATGCTTATCTATGTCTGTCCCTCTTTTGAGTTTCACTAGCATTGCTCTTCCCACCTCCTTTGTCTTGGAAATGCTCACTTCATTGAATAAACCAATAAAATTGAAAAAAGCATCTTAAAAGAACTTCTGAAGCATGCATCATGATATGCATCCATACATAAATGCATGCACACATAACGCCATCAAAAGTTTTACTCTAGCTAACTGGTGTTGCTAACTCATCGCATCCATCAAATGTCCCACAAGTGTTAGAATTTAAGCAAATTAATTAGGCTCATCAATTCCTACGAGCCGTATCATGTTTGAACAAATATCCAAGCTTCTTCCATTTCAAAGCCATGTGATTTATCCATGGAGCTAGCTTTAGTTGACATCATTATTCCTCGATGTTAATTGCATTCGAGAATTACGAAGACTGCACTTGCGGTCAATGAAGTCTTATGTCGTGAGTTGCGTTACTTCATTCAATGAATGTAGGAATCTTCAAGCAAATAATAATAATAATAATAACAACAATGGAGGAATCTAGGATTGTTCATACGACGTGGCAGTGATTTGTTTATTCCATGGAGTGATTTGACCTAAATACCTCTAACTTAATTTGGCTATAAGCTAAGACGTCTCCTCCCTAAACTTTCACCCCTGACATGCCCTTAGCTTGCTTCCCTATCTTGAACAGTTGGTTGTCCACTTGTGCAGTACGAACCCAGACACCAATCAGATGCGTCTACCTATGCCGTGCCCCACTCTAGAATATTCTAGAATAATTTGTAAGTATAATAATGTTATACAATGCACCTAGAGCAAAGGAGGAAGAGTGCAGGGCACGGAATAAAAAGGAAATGCAAACATATATATATATATATATATATATATATATATATATATATAAAGGAACATTGGAAAGAATATACAAACAAAAGCAACTGACAATAGGTAGCAGCAACAAATGAAGGTGAAGTAGCACTAAAATAATGCAAGATTTAAGCACTCAAATCTAAATAAATCGTTGCTGGAGAGAATCTTACCATAGGCGCACTACTACCATGATGAGGTCACATGCACTGTGTGTACGTGTATTTATTTTCTTAATCGAGAACTAGTAATCTACTAATCTGGGGCGTGTTTGTTTTCGTCGGTCAAAATTGATGGGAAACTTATATTTTTAAATCAATGCTTTTGAAGAAAGAGGCTTCACCCACTCTTGCCAGATGGGATGTGCCTTGTGGCGACCACGCGCCTACGTTTTTAATAAGTGAAATATCTTCGAGTAAGCATCAACGTCGCTCTCGGACTTCACGACTATTCTAAAGGAACTCTAGAAAGGGTTGTCGATTATGGAAGCATAGAAAGAGTCGTTCCATATAGTTCATGGAAATTTCATGGACTGAGGGAATAATATAATAGTTCATGATGTCATTGCTTAGGTGGATGAATGTACACTCGGATATTTAAAATGGTAAAACTGGTCGGATGTCTTTTAGATCATGTTAACGTGTTAATTTGTAGGTGCATTGGTGGTGGGAGGGCCAGAGAAAGAAGTCAGCCTTGTAGATTCAGTTAGCAGAACTATCAACGTATACACACTTGGCCCTCTTGAAAGCTTCGGGTTGAGTGGGTTGCTATGTACTGCAGTCGTTAGATAAGGATGATTGATTTCAAATGTTCTAATTTTTTACCTTAGTGCAAGAGATTCCGAAGTCAAAATGCTAGGCAAGATCCTATGTCTCCTCTCGCTTTAATAAAGTGAATAAATAATATTAGTACAAGTACAGCAACTTATATTAAGCAATATATGTGCTTCATTTTGTTAGGAGCTTAGGACATGTATATATTTCTTCAAAGGGGACATGTAAAATATTTAAGATCATTTCAAGAATTCACAAGAAAGGGAAAGGAAAATTCTCTGGTACCGAGTAAAGATTCTAGATACAGTTTTGCTTAAAATTTCTGCTCCTAGTATTCAGAGAGTTTGATGGAATGCAATCTTTTAAACTTCATTCTTAAGCTGTATATTTTGATGTTTCTATTTCCAGCACAAAACAATGAAATTGAGGGTGGTTAACTTAATAATAACAGTTATTAACAAGTAATAGTTGGGTTATGAGTTAGATCCAAACTGCTCCATACGGTAAAATATGTACTAGATTATTATATATTTTTAATGCTTACGCCTTGATTGGAATCTCTCCCTTTCTAACTCGAATATATTGGTGTGTCATACATTAGGCGAAAGAAAAATGAAGCTTTTTAATTAATTAAATACAATTTGTTGGGTGTAGACAGTAGACATTTGACAATGGCCGACACTAGACAATTTGCATTTAAAAATAATGACAACTTGAACTTGTAATTGAATAAGAAATTACTCATATTTTCTCATATTTTGAGGACAAATCTAAGATTTCTTCATACCCATTGTCTAAGAAAAGGAATGATATATCCAAAATCTCCAGCTGAAGTAGAATAGTGAAGCCTTGCACCTGTGACATGTACAAGATGACTCCATATATATAGTGAGCAAATTTCAAAGAAATGGAAAAAAAAATGACTGCCCAATGCGATGACCATAAGCATTCTCATCCCAAGTTTAGATGTAAAAGTTGGAAATTGATCTTAAGTTGATAAATAAATATAAATTAAAAGAGGATCAGTTATGGATTAATTTTTGATGCAACATGGATGGAATGATACTGTCTAGTTTGGTAGATCAAGATTGAACTAATAATCATTCATATATTTTTTTAATATCCAACACATGCATCAAATTTATCAATTAAGAACTATGCATCTTCTGTTTCACTTAAGAAAGTGTATAATATAAAACAAGCTATTTATTTAATCAAAAGATCCCAAGCTTAGATGAAACGGTTGGATGATTGATGTTTGGTTTGCACATGTTTGTAAAAAAAAAAAAACAGAAAAAAAAGGATCAGTTACAAATTAATTTATAACAAAACATGGTCATAATAATAGATTGTCTAATTTGATAGATCAAAAGATTAACTTAATACATGTAAAGTAATCAAACCCATTTGAGTACATACACTTTTTTATAATTAACAAAATATATTTACATACAAGAGTTACTTATACGTTCTTTAAGCAAATTAAGTTTAACTTTATCTGAATGTAGAACTAATTGTTTCTCTCTCTTTTCTTTTCTTTTTTTGTTTTTGGACTAGGTGAAGGAATCATATAGTCCATTCATATGGTTCAACTCGAGTGCTCTGCCACATAAGAAGTGATTCTTTTTCAAGTAGAACATATAGATCGTGTCAAATTGGATTTCACCTATCCTGTGCTAGTTGCAGTGTCTTATAATTGTACACGGTCAAAGTCTATAGAACTATATGTTTTATTGCAGAAAAACGGTTCTTTTGAACCAATAAATAATTCATGCTCTAACATAAGCCAACAAATTTTGTAACCACAAAAGAAATGTTGACACAATAATAATCAAAAGCAGATTGTAAACTTTAAATAATTAAATGCAATTCTACCTCCAGTTTTATTACAATGTAAAATTTGTTAATTTGATGTCATTTTTATCATTCTTATAATTTTAAGATTGCAATATATATATATATATATATATATATATATATATATATATTCTAAGCAGAAAAGTATGTGAATAAAAACTCTAATTCTTGAACTTAGGATCATTTTATTTTGGAAACTCTGCTTTTCATTTTGATACTACATTTTTAGGTCAACTGCCTACACTCAATGCTTATGCAACTGTTGCTGGCTGATTATATTCAATGGTTAAGCTTTTAATACACTTACCATTGTATTAGCTTATCTCTTCATCAACTTTGGAGGCATCACCTTGAAACCATTTGTAGACTTTCTCATGGGTTAATTGTCAGTACTCTAGTTTGCAACAACAGCTTCTACCTTTATCCTTTTATGTTGAGGTGTACATATGTATTATATTTTGGGTTCCTGTACTTCATGCTGCTTTGGTAGTAGCATCTGTATATTATCTCCAAAAGTGGTGTTAGCTATGCTGACAGAATCTGTAAACACTATTTTACTTCTTCTGTAATAAAGTTGATTTCTTATTTTTTTTTAAAAAAACATTTTTCAGAAGAAATATTTGCGATTACATATGTATGCTTTCATCTTTCCATTTTACCTCATTACTAGCACAAGACTATTTTAATATTGCCTTCCACATGGAAGGTTAAGTGGCTAAGCATGATTTTAGTTGCAAGTACTGTTATAAGACAATCTTGACAGTAACAAATTAATGAAGAACACATGCGCCTTCCAAGAAAAGTTTGGGAGAAGAAAAAGGAGGGTTAAACATGGGGATGCTCATGTCTATACATCCTAAACGATGTTAGAGCATGAGAGAGCGATGGGATATCGATGCTCCGTGTCGGCTCTACAGGGTTGGTGCATGAAATCTCTAAATTATACAAGTACCAAGACAAAACTGAGGCTAGAAGTACAGTTTTCCGTGGCAACGGGCTAGTTATCTTATCTCTGAACCAGCTTGTAATGCCTAAATTTCTCTCTCATCAAGAAACCAAGTTCATCGGACCTCCTCCTTTCAGTTTCTTAATCCTAAAAATAATCTTTATTTTTACTGGATTTAAAGTTTTTCTATGATAACGAGATAGTTATCTTATCTCTGAACTGCTACTAACGCCAAAATTTGTTTCTCAAGAAACCAAGTTCATGTCGGCCCTCCTCCTTTTAGTTTCTTAATATTTTAAATAATTAAAATCTTTATTTTTACTGGATTTAAGGTTATTGAATTCGATCCACCACAATAATATAAATATAAAAGCAAAAAAGAAAAAAGAAAAAGAAAAATGTTGAGATGCTCCTTACCCCGGAGTTTGGAATCTTTCCTCATCCTCGCCACCGAAAGCTACTCAAATTCCGAAAAGCTAGATCTCATCCCCCACTAACCAAACGCGTACATCATTTTAGGGATCACAAGAAGCCCTTGAATCGAGTCCCCTTAACCAATCCATCCAAAGCACCTTTTGAGCTGAAAAGGAACATAGTAGAACGACGCCTAGAGAATAGAACCTCTCCATACAAGTCCGTCTCCTTGTCTTCCTCTTGGACCACTCTCTCTCTCCCCCCTTCTCCTGCTGTGTTGCACGTCCTTCGCATGTAACACCCTCCAAATAAAAACAAATCCTAAAACAATATTTCCTTTATCTCCATTATTTCACCTTGCATGCAAAAGCCAAGGCATGTATAAGATCACATGCATCGACAACGAAATGGAATGAACCAATCTCCAAAGAAGAATTCAGCTATTGCGTTCATCCGGTTCATGCATAGCATCACAACGCACTGTCAACGATGAACAATCGGATGAGGTGCACCGCACCGCTAATAAAAATAATAATAATAATAACACAGTAATAATAAGAATGATAACTTTTTCCAGGAGAGAACAGAGATAAAGGTGATGGAAATATTTGGACTCTTCTATTTATGAAAACAAGGACGTACAACTGTATACAAGGACGGAGGAATTTAAAGCTGAAAAGCTAGCTATAAAGTAAGTAAAGATGCTGACAGAGGAGAGAGGATAAAAAAGAACAAAAAAACTATTACAACGGATTTCTATATAAAATAAAAGAAATAGAGAAAAATAAAGACGGACAAAATTGACACGCCCCGCCACTACTGGATGTTTCCATCGGCATCCAGGACCAGGTAACCAGCTCACGCGATCAGGCCGAGCCCCAGCTCCACGGGACACGCGTCAGCTCCCTGGGCGCCCACCTCGACCCGCCCCTCCTCGGCCGGCAGGGCCGCCGTCCGGAGTCCAAGGGTCAGATCCAGCTCCACCACCTCCGCCTCGGATCCGCTGTCGTTCGGCTCCGCCTGGCTCACGTGCGACCACTCCATCGACTCCACCGAGAACACGCTCCCGTTCTCCCCTCTATTCGCCGGTTCCACCGGGCAGCTCCCGCCGGGACAGACCACAGCCGGATCGTCCCCTCCCGGCTCGGCGGCGATGAAGCCGGGCATGGCCTTGGGCTTGATGACATGGCCAGAGCGCTTGAAGCGTGGGCGGGGCTTGGCGACCTTGTGTAGCTCCTCAGCGATGTCCGAGTTCTTCGCCACGTGGCGGATGTCGTAGGCCTTGGTGGGCGGGACGGCGGCCGCGGCCGAGTCGGAGGAGATCTGGGCGATGGGCGCGCCCCGGAGGACGTTCTCCACGGCGGCCTGGCAGAGCGGCCAGTTTCCAGACCACAGCAGGCCGACCGAGCCGTAGATCGGGTTCACGATCCGACCGCAGGCTTCGTAAAGCAGCGAGCGGAATATAGCTGAAATAAACCAAACACAACCGCAAAATTGAGTCCAGATCTAATCGAACAACGGAATAAAACAAGAGAGGGGGGATGTTTTCTGCGGACCAGGGCGGAGGTGGTTGGGCCCGGCGTTGATGAGGTTCATGAGGCCGGCGCGGCCGTAGAACTTGGCAAGGAAGACGGTGGCATTGGCCTGGGCCTCGGAGCTCTTGATCCACTGGAGGCAGGGGCGGATGGTGCAGTTGTCGCTGCATCCCTTCCGGAGGACCCGGCATCCGTTGCAGCTCATCCTCATGGCCGACCGATGGACGGTGGCGATTATACCCTCTGTAGAAAGGGGAGAGGAACAGGAGGAAGCGAAAGAGACGAGAGAATAGAATGGAATGGTGGGAGGGATGAGACCTGGGCCGAGAGGTGGGGGGGGGCAAGGTTGGAGTTTATATGAACATCGGGAGGCGGAGCCGTGGGTTTTGCTCGGTGACCAGCGGTTTACAAAGGGTTGGAAAGCGGTTTACTTCCAAGGGGACCAGATCCCTTTATTCCAAAATTACCCTTACAATTTTCAATAAAATTGCTAAATCTAACGCAGTGGGATGGTTTAAAAGAGGGGGGGCGTGCGGGAAGTGTGAGGCGTCCGGGACCGCGGAGAAATGGAAAAGTGGCGCGTGGCGCACACGCTCAGGTGGCAGGGGCCGCCGAATCGCCACATCTCTAGGAGCGGGAGAGGGGAACCTGGCGCTGCGGGCGCCCTCGAAAAAAAAAAAAAAAAAGCCACCCCAACCCACCCAAACTCCCCGTTTTCTCGGACGAGTACAGGGAACTGCCGCCGCCCGTAGGCTGGTATCCAGCGGATACGTGGTTTTGCCCCCGGTCTGTGGGCGCCCAACGGTACGGGCCACCGGTTTTCTTACACGGTCCCGTCACCGCCCAATGTTGCGTGCGGAGGGTCTGCTACTACCCGTTTATGCGGGATATGGGTACATGGCTTTGGAAGATCGTGGACGGCGGGATGTACGATTCGTGCACGGACTATTCCATGCGGAGGTCTACGTTTCTAAGATAGTGGTACCATACGCCCACTTGGACGGTAGCTGATGCATGGAGGTATCTTTGAAGGGGTATATTTCTTCCGCATCTGGATGGGTTCAGTGTAGCACCATTCATTCTCCAGGTCTGGTCTCTTTACTTTGCCCTTGTCTTTTCCTATCTGGTTTTTTAATGCTCTGTGGGGATGGATTACTAGTTAATATGCATGTCCAAAATATATATTTAAAGGATAAAAGTTGTGTTGTCTCCAGCGCTGCTGCTGCAGATAACCGAGACATGTGAAGTTTTATTTGCTACAAATCATTTATTTATGAGCACAAAATCCTAAGGATTAATTTTTCTATAATAACTATCATAAAGAGCAACAGATATAACCATAAATGCGATAGCCCGTAACACAAACTTTTCGACATCATTAGTAACTTCATCCCATTGCATCTCGTTCTTATCATAGGCACGCGTGTGCATAAATATTTTCTAACGAATTTTACTATAATATTTTAATTTTTTTTAATTATTTTATTAATAATTTTTTTAATCATTAATTTTAAGATGGACGATACTGATTTATTAATCAGTAATCAATTTTAATTGATCATGTATATAATCGATACGATAAATATCTCAAATTTTAAATATAATTCAAAAATCAAAAAATTGATCAGTCCCATCCCCCTCTCTCCCTCCTCTCTCCCTTTTTTGGCCTCCTTCCTCTTCCCTCCTCCCCCTTTCCTAATAAAGCACCACCCCTTCCCATCAAGGGTAGGCGTGTCGCAGTGGGGAGGCAAGCAATGGCTTTGAGCGGCAAAGGAGGAAGAAGGGAGGCGATATATGATTCTGAGAAGGAAAGTAGCAAAGGAGAAGGAGGAAGGGAATGGTGGGCCCAAGCCGTGGAAGAGAAAAAGGATGAGAAAATGAGCAATGGGCTTAATCGACAGAGAGATGAATGGAGGAGGAGGAAGAGGAGAAGAAAAGGAGGTGGCTGCTGCGATGAGCCCGAGCAGCGGATAGATGAACAAAGGAAGAGGATGGGGCAACATGCAAGGCAAGGGCGGGCAGTGATGAGGAGAAGCTCACTACTATAATAAAGATCTATGGCAGCTCTTACTATTGCAGCAGTTTCAAAATCGCTGTTATAGAACCTACGATAGCGGTTATTACAAACTGCTGCCCTATATTGAATCTATCGCAGTGCTTATAGGTAACCACTGCCACAGATAAGCTTATAGTAGTGGTTATCCGTGAGTGCTGCCGTAGGTGCAACCTATAGCAACGGTTTATTATAACCGCTGCCATAAGTTCGAGATATGGCAGCGGTTCTACATAACACTGCTATAAGCTGGAGATATGACAGCTGTTAATAAACCACTGTTATACAGAATATGGGAGCAGTGATGCAACCACTGTAATAGAGTTATAGCAGTGATTATTCAATAACTACTGTTATAGAGGCAGAATATAATTTTTTTTTTATTTTTTTTTGAATATGATATAATTTTAAAATTTAAAGTCCATCTTCACCATTCGTTATTTAAATAATTATCTTTAGAGTATCATCACAAAAGACCGTCTCGATCTGGTAGCCCTAGATATATCGATCAATAAAATCTGATTTCAACAGCCACGAACGATCGCATGATGATTTGATAGATAGAGACAATCGATTAGTTTGAAAACTTATAACAATGATCTCGATGAGATTTGTAGCACACTATCAAAATTTTATTTCAATCAGACATCATTATGATGATCAATTTAGTATGAGATGATTTGGACTGTTAAATAAAAAATGAGTGATCAAAAGATCAAACGACATCCGATTATAACGTGATTTTTTAGATAAATGATCTTTGCTACTATTTTAATCATTTTTATGATGGTGATCATAAAATTCAAACCATGCATATATGAACCATCCACGTTAAGCAGATCTTACAAAAGTACAAGTATAATTATTTGAGAACTGTAAGAATGATAATCAAGAGACATATAATTTTGGATCATTCATATATGTGTGGTTTGAATTTTATGATTATCATTGTACAAAATAATCAAAGTAGTAGCAAAGATCATTTATCTAAAAAATTACCTAATAATCAGACATCATTTGACCTTTTGATCACTTATTTTTTATTTAATGGTCCACATCATCCCATGCTAAATTGATCATGATAATGATATTTGATTGAAGTAAAATATTGATAGTATAATATAAATATTATCAAAATTATTATTATAAGTTTTTGAATCCATCAGTACTGGTCTTTATCTATCAGATTATCAAGCAATTTTTTGTGACCATCGAAATCAAACTTTAATGATCGATGTAGCTAGGACTATCAGATCGAGGCTATCTTTTGTGATGATACTCTAACGATAATTATTTAGATAATGAACGATGAAGATGGACTTTAAATTTCAAAATCGCTGCTATAAAGGCAGAATATAATTTTTTTTTCTATTTTTTTCTGAATATGGTATAAGAGAGTTTTAGAAAGGAGGGGGACTTTAGTCTTTTTGACTCATAAACTTGAAATAGCAACATAAAGTAATTCTAAAAAGAAAATGTTGGTGAATGAGGACTTGTAAGTGGAATCAAATAGTTGGAAAAAGATTGTTGACTGCGAATGCATGAATGCGCATGTATATAATTACTGCCTCTACATAGTAGATTTATGTAGTATTTGCAACCCATCAACATAAGCTTTTCAAGTCTTGTACAACTGAAGTAGATTATGGAAGTACCTCTCCGAATATGTAATATATATCATGAATAGATGTGCATCTTAATGCAGCAATCAAAATGAAGTCATGAATAGATGTATGTTTTTCTGATCAGTCTAGTGTTATGAAGTGGCATATTTTCATGATTCTATTTTGGCAAACAAACTAGCATATGCATCTATTCTACGATTTATTTTCATGATTGTATTGTGACTGATAGACTAACATATATATGCATCTATTCAATGATTTTACTTATGCAGTGTCTCCATTGACAATGTCAAATAAACTAATAATTTAAAGTATGTAGGAAATATGATACATAAGTTACTTGCCTATCTCCAACATTTGCTGTTTCATCATGCTGATATTGCAAATCAGGAATATAAACTTTGCAACATGTGGCTCAAGTTTTGTATCTTGAAGTTGAGTACTGATGGACTCATCACACTTATTTACAGCTTGATAATTAAGTCCAGTGCTAGTTTAGAATTGCAAGATAAACTATTATACCAATATAAATTTAAGTTTCCTATGTAGAAAATAACTAATTAAAAGAAAGGGTCAGAAGTGTAGAAGTACACTGCATAACTGTTTTCTTCTCTGTTTCACTATAGTCCATCTCTAACCAAATATAGCATTTAGAGCAACATATGAAATTTTGGCAATGAGACCATTGTCTGTCTTGTCAAGAAACTTCATCTGAAATTCATTTTCGCTCTTTCTCGTGATGTGTAGGGGCCATGTAACTTATCTTGATCTCTCACCCCAACTCTACCCCATCTATTGTAAACCATGAATGTCCTACCATCATCAGATTCTGCAATTAATCCTGTGTTAAGCTTCAAACATGCAAAAACATACTAGATATTGATGAAAATTTATGATAGTGCAGTACATGCAATTAAAAAATTTTGTGTAGCAGAAATAATAGATTAAATAATTTAATCCTAATCACATGTATAAGATCTAATCTTAGACTACTATATCAAGATCTTTGATATAAAAAATATAAATTTTAGATTTAAAAATAAAAATCACATCGATCTCATCGATGCTGAAATTCTAGATCTAACTATTAGATCTACCATAGAAATCAAAATAAGTTAGAGATCGTTACTAAATAAATTTTGATCTTAATCTCTTCAGACCCAACGGTTGGAGAGGGTGTTCTTCAGATCGCTCGCAGCCACACGAAGTCACCTGGCCTCTATAGAAAAATCTATGCGAAGACTGGTGCAGATCAGGGGCTCGGAGATGCTAGTTTGCGAACAACTTCGACAGCTGACCTCTTCTTTCTTCTACAAGCACCTTGGACACTCCAAAGTGATAGGAGATTTGGAGGAGAAAGAGAAGAGGAGGAAAAGAGGCTCTGAAAATAAAAAGTTCACAAAGAAATTGATCATAAGATGTCCAAGAGAAGGGTCTCCTTTTTATAAACTAGAAATTAGGACTTTCCAAGAAAGGATGCCATGAATCAACACCAAAATCTCTTTTTGACATCTCCAAAAATTTCAAAAAAATTATTAGGACATGAAGAAGAAATCTAAGTCTCACATACCAAAGGATTTCTAAAAAAAATAAAAAAAATAATATGATTCCAACAATATATCATATATGAAAAAAATTTTTCCTAGTCTGTATCTTATCTCTAATTCGGATCACATTTGAATTAGGCAAGAGATAATATTATAACTCATTTGTTATAGCCGACCATCCTTATTGGATCCTCTCTCATGACACTAAAAATCACAACTCAAATCCAATTAGACATGGAGAAATTAGTATGGATCCAGATGTGGCGCAAAAAATAAGGATAGAGTCCTAGTCTAACTTGGACTCTTCATTTCTAATTCAATTCTAATCCAAATCAAATTTGGATTGAAACCACTGATAGAAATGAACCTAATCCAATTAAAAATCTAAATATCTCATCAAATTCTAAATCCAATTAAAAATTAGTCGAGTCCAAACTCTGATCGAATCAGGATCAATTTTTTTTTTATAATCGAATTTGATCATATCAATCCCAATCTGAGTCGAACTGAATCTAATTCAATTAGACTTATTCCAAAATTCTTTACTCAATCAAATCGAGTCAATTAGTAATCTAATTATTAATTAATTCTCTATAAATGATAGAGTTTCAGTCCCAATGAGACTCTCCCACAGAGTCTTAGTTCAAGTAAGACTCTTCACCAGAGTCACAATCCAATTGGACTCTTCAGCCATCAGATCTGATCAAATCTTCTAATACGTGTGACCCCATAAGTTCGAACCTAAACCGATAGTATAGGAATAACTTTCTATACCAATCGATGTAACCATCTAGCAATGATGATCCAACGACCGGATGGATCGAAATGTTGCAAAGCAACCTTCTAGAACCTACTAGCGTATGGTTACCGTATAATTCATTCTTTTGACCCAAATGCTCAAGGTGACTTAGGATTTCACTGTCAACCCTAATTAAGCCGACCACATTGTATTTCAACCTTTCAAATTCATCTCATAGATTATCCTGATCAAGATTTTGTTAAATTGAAATACACTGATGCATATCTCCTACCAATTCAGACGGATCAATTTCATCTTGACTCACACACCGACTTGATAAGTACTTGACTACACCTAGTATCCTTCCGTCACTAAGTTAGAAACTCAAATAGTCCGGTACTAAAGTATAGTGAGTTACTTACAAGTCACCGTGATGGTCTCAGATCGGAGGGACACTTATATTTATACCCTTCACAAGCTACTCTTGACAGCAGAGTGCTCGGCACATGGTCACGTTCGATGCGAATGTGCTCCTACATTTTATCTGCATGTCATAACAGTGTCTCCACACTCCTTGATTAAGAGGACAATCAACTCATATGGCACACAACGACCTATACTTGATATCGCTATCGTCCTAGTAATAACGTATCATTTGGTCGCGAAAAATTTTAAAGACTTAACGATAAATCCTCCTTTGTCGATTAATATATATAGTCCTAAGGACTTCATTACAACACAAGAGTTAAAAGATGATCAGTTTGTAATGAAAATGTTAAATAATTTTTATTAATAAAAATTCATATACTGTTTACAAGATGAGCACAATCGTCTAACGATTAGTTTTGGGACATATTTCCTAATAACTCTCGCTTGGACTAAGGCCAATCGGTACAGTATCACATACCCATCTTTGATTTATGGTCATCAAACTCCTTAATTTCGAGAGTTTTAGTAAATGGATCGGCCAGATTCTTCCTTCCATTGATCTTCTGAAGGTCAACGTCACTTCGATCCACGATCTTTCGGATAAGGTGATAACGGTGCAGAATATGTTTGGTCCACTGATGGAATTTCGGCTCTTTGGCTTGAACAATGACTCCAGTATTATCGCAGTATAACAAGACAGGGCCATCAATGGAGGGTGCCACTCCGAGCTCGTCGATGAACTTCTGCAACCATACAGCTTCCTTTGCATCATCGGATACCGCGATATACTCTGCTTCATAAACAGAGTCTGCCATAGTATTCTGCTTGAAACTTTTCTAGCAGATTACTTCATCATTTAAGGTAAAATATAACCCGACACACTCTTACTATCGTCATAGTCTAACTGAAAGCTGGAGTCGATGAATCCCACAAGTTTCAAGTCAGTTTCATCATACACAAGCCACTGGTCCTTAGTATTTCTTAAATACTTAAGAATGATCTTTACGACCTTTCAGTAATTTTCTTCTAGATCAGACTGGTATGTACTCACTATCCCTAATGAGTATGCTATGTCTGATCTCGTACATGTCATGACGTACATAATCGAATCCACTGTCGAAGCATATGAAACTCTACTCATACGCTCTCTCTCTTGAGGAGTTGTCGGACAATCTCTTTCGAAAAAAAAATTCTTGGACTATCAAAAGATAGTCTTTCTTAAAATTCTTCATGCTGAATCGTTTCAGCATAGTATCTATATACGTGGATTGAGAGAATCCGAGCAGCCTCTTAGATCTATCCCTATAAATCTTCATCCCTAGGATATAGGCTGCTTCTCCCAGATCCTTCATGAAGAATTATGACGATAGCCACACTTTTATTTTATATAATACAGGGACATCATTTTTAATTAAAAAAATATCATCAACAATCGAACCATTTGCCCATTTATATATGCAGGGTTCCTCTCCATTCCTAATGAAGTCATACGTTCTGATCACCTTATCAAAACACATGTTCCAACTCCGAGATGCTTGTTTCAATCCATAAATAGATCTCTGAAGCTTGCACACCTTGGACACATCTGTGGATATGAACTTTTTAGGTTGTATCATATACACCTCTTCGTTTAGCTCTCTATTTAGAAAAGCTATCTTCACATCCATTTACCAGACTTCATAGCCTAGATATGCTGCAATCGCAAGTATGATTCGAATGGATTTGAGCATTACCAAAGGAGAAAATGTTCATTATAGTCAATACCATAATGCTGACAATAATTATTGACAACCAAACGGGATTTATAAGTCTCTACCTTCCTGTCTGCACCCCTCTTTCTCTTGAAGACTCACTTACACCCCATAGTTTTATCCTTTCAGGTGGGTTAACTAATGTCCATACATCATTGACCTTCATGGACTCCATTTCGGATCTCATGGCTTCAAGCCATTATCAAAGTTGGATCTCTGCATTGCATCCATGTAGGTGATTGGATCCTCATTGTTCTCATCGAGTTTGACAGGATCCTCATCCCGGATCAAGAAACCTAAGTATCTGTCCAGCTGATGCGGTACTCTACCAGATCACTTTAAGGATATTTGTTCATTGGGCTCCAGGTTTGATCTCATCAAATCCGATTCAGATGCAATCATTGGTGTTAGTTCTTCTACCTGTCGAACTTCGTCAAGCTCGATTTTAGAGGTACTTATTTCTTCACTAAAAAAATTTATTTTCAAAAAATGTGCCTTACTGCTGACAAACACCTTTTGTTCAGTAGATAGGTAAAAGTAATATCTCCTCATTTCTTTGAGGTAGCCTACAAAATTATACTTATCGGACTTAGGACTAAGTCTATCAGTTTATAATCGTTTAACAAAAGCTGAACACCCCCAGACCCTAAAGTAAGAGAGGTTCGGCCTACGTCCTGACCATATCTCATATGGTATCTTACTAATTGACTTGCTCGAAACATTATTGAGCACAAAATAGACTGTTTCAAGTGCATATCCTTAAAAGAAGATCGACAGAGTTGCAAACCCCATCATGGACCGAACCACGTCCAACAAGGTTCGATTCCTCCTTTTTGAGACACCATTATGGTGTGGTGTCCCTGGAGAGGTTCATTGGGAGAGAATCCTATTCTCTCCTAGATTGTCAGAAATTCATTAGAAAAGTATTCACCTCCTCGGTCGGATCGAAGAACTTTAATGCTTTTTTCAGTTTGTTTCTCTACTTCATTACGAAACCATTTAAACATTTCAAACGATTCAGACTTGTGTTGCATCAAGTAGACGTATCCATACCTAAATAGATCGTCTATGAACGTGATAAAAGTATCTGTACCCTCCTCTGGCATATGTGCTTATGGGTCCACATATATCGGTATGTATCAGACCCAGCACATCACTGGCTCGTTCACCTTGTCCAATAAAAAATGACTTGGTCATCTTTCCAAGCAAACAAAACTCACGGATAGGTAACGATTCATAATTGTGTTTATCAAGAATTCCTTCTTGAGCCAACTAGTTTATTCTGTTCTTGTTGATATGACCTAGCCTACAATGCCAAAGGTAGGCATCTGTGACATTATATATTCTACAGTATTTATTTGAAATGTACATTACATTAGGCCTAAATACAATATAGATACCATAGTTCAACTGTCCACGTAAAATTGTAACAGCATTCAAAATGATATCACAAAAATTTTTCTTTATTGATATTTCATAATTTGAATTGGCCAAAAGGTCTACAGAAATAATATTTAAAAGAAAACTAGGACAGTAATGACACTCATTAAGAACAATATATTGAGACTCAAATACAAGCTTGATGATTCTTAAAGCTAAAACTGAAACTGATCTTCCATCTCCAACATTTAGGAATCTCTCACCTTCTCCAAATCTCCTAGTGACCTGAAGATCTTGCAACGAATTGCAAATATGAATAGGACTTCCAGTATCCAATACCCAGGTCATTGTATATATAAGAGATAAGTTACAAGATGTTATCACATAAGTACCTTATCCAGCAACTGATTACTTCTTTTTCTTTGGTCTGTTCGGATCAAGGAAAGCGATAAACTGAAGATACTTCCTCTTTCAGTGACCCTGCTTCTTACAAAAGAAGCACTCTGCCTGATTCTGATCAGTCTTGAACTTGAGTTTCTGAGACTGACTCCCAGCACCAGGCACCTTCTTATTTTTTTTTGTTTTCTCAAAGGGACGACGGCTATCCGAAGAAGATCTCCCCACTAGATTCACTGTCTCCTTGTGGAGCTGGTGATCTTTCTCAAAAATCTGTAGCAACCCCAACAGACCGTGGTGTTGACTACAAGCTTTGCCATTCTGAAATGACTGAAGAACGGTAGGTAGGACTTGGGAAGAGAGTTCAGGATCGCATCTTTCTCCAACTGTTCATGCAAAGAGAAGCCGAGTTTGCTCAATTTTTCAATCTGCTTGATCATGTACAATACATGATCGGTAACAGATACACCCTCCCTCATTTGCTCAACGTCGTCAGGAGTACCAAAGAAATTCCTTAACACTTGAAGCATTTTCTCTGGCTGAACTTCTTTAAACTTCTGACTAAATTCATCGTTCATGGAGGCCCGCATGATGCAATAAATCATAGTGCAGTCATTGAGCTACTTCAAATAAGTGTCTCAGACCGTTCTTCAGACGTTAGGAGCAGGATTCTCATGTGTCGGATCTGTTATCACATAAAGGATCTGCTCATGCTCCAAGATAATCTTTAATTTTCGATATCAATTATCAAAATTCAGTCCGATAAACTTCTCACTGTCCAACAGTGATCGAAGTGACAAGTTTGAGGCCATATCTGCACACACAAAGAAAGAATAAAGCCTAATTAAGATATAAATTTATTAATTCTAAAAATTTAAACTTTAGTCTAAAGGTCCTTCCACTATTTTATATGAATTGGTAATCTCTACCTCCAATTTGAGGAATTACCTTAATTTCTTAGCGGGTACTAAAATTCACACAGACTACATATAGACCCGAGGATGGCTCGATCAACCCATAGGCACGTATGGGTAAGTTCTCAATCAATTATTTTTTTAAACAACTTCTAGTATTTAATTTAGCCTCAAATTTCATTTCAGTAAGCGACGAGCCTCCACTGAAAGTTCTGATTAGGTCAAATCATTAACATGAACCTACTCAGTGATTCACCTAATGAGTGATCAGGTCCGAAGATAGCTCGATCAACCCAACCATCATCAGATAGTTCATCAGAGTCATCATATGATGAATGATAATTCTATCATTCAGAGAGAACATCAGACGGATGGCGCCTGCAATGTCAATCAGAAATAATGGACCTATCATCACTCACCTTAATGGAAGGCTATGATCTAGTTATCACCATAACCAACTCATTTTAAGGACCTAATAATTTAGAAGATTTAATCGATTTAGAGAAGAGAGAAGAGAAGAAAAGATCAAATTAGTAGACTATAATCCTCCTACTGACTTCACCAAGTCACTGAATCGGGTTAGATCATGCTGATTGAACTGGCATCTAGGTTAGTCACATGAATCAACTTTAATAAAATGGGCTAACTCGAATCACTTAACGATCTAATCAAAATCTAATTCACCAAATTGGTAAGTGAGATCGATGGGAGGGCCTGCTAAGCTTGCCTTAAACACCATCAAAATAGTCAAGTAAGCCGCTCCTAATTAAAAATCACCGGTCGAAATGCCAAACTTACCTTAGACATCAATTGGTTAACTAGTTTTGATTTGACCAACCTAATAATTCGGATTCAACTACTGAGCCACAATCAATGACCATTTGGTCTAATCAAACACATAGATTTGACCATCTACAACTATTGTACTAGAAAAATCTTGATTAATCTAATTCAATATTTGGTTAGACTTAATCAATTTCTTTACATGGTCAATCAATTCTTTGATTCTAACCTTAGGTCTAACCTAATTAAAGAGAAGGACCTGATTTGAGCTAACCCATGCCCCATGTTTTATGCAATGTCATTAGATCTAAATCACAATTCTAGATCCAATCAGCTTGATACTTAATTCTTAATTAAATTTTGCATCAACATGGTTAAAGTTTCGAAAATAATCTTTCATGTAAACTTTTTATATCAAGTCATAAAATCTTTTAGATCAAATCTAAATTTTATTTTATGATTTTAAATCAAAATAATTTTGACTAAACAAGATTAGATATAACTAACTATCTTCGCAACTTGCATCACATACAACAATACCTAGGGTTTCAAGATTTAAGGTTTTGCAAGAAAGTAATTTTTTTCTTTTCACTTTCTTCTTCATGGGACCTTACAATAGCACCCCTATACGCCATGAAGAGTACCCCATTGAATGGAAGGAGAGGATCATGAAACTCTACTTGCTCCTATGACCAGACAGTCTGGTGATTATCCAATCTGAGTACTTTGCTACTCAGAATATCTAATCTAAATAAATAATAATAAGATCTGAAAATAAACTAATTTAGATCTAATCTAAATCATAAATAATTAGATCTAATAACAAAAAATCAGATCTAAAGTCATATTAATTCATATCAAAACAACCTGGCTCTAATATCAGTTGATGAAAATTTATGGTAGTGCAGTACATGCAATTAAAAAATTTTATGCAGCAAAATTAATAATTTAAATAATTTAATTCTAATCATATGTATAAGATCTAATCTTATACTACCAGATCAAAATCTTTGATATAAAAAATATATGCTTTAGATCTGAAAATAAACATCACATCGATCTCATCGATGCTGAAATTCTAGATCTAACTATTAGATCTACTATAGGAATCAAAATAAGTTAGAGATTGTTACCAAATAAATTTTGATCTTGATCTCTTCTAATCCAATGGTTGGAGAGGGTGTTCCTCGGATTGCTCACAGTCACACAAAATCATCTAGCCTCTATAAAAAAATTCACATGAAGACTGGCACAGATTAGGGACTCGGAGATATTAGTCTGCGAACAATTTCGACAGCTAACCTCTTTCTTCTTCTACAAGCACCTTGGACACTCCAAAATGATAAAAGATTTGGAGGAGGAAGAGAGGAAGAGGAGGAGAGGCTCTAAAATAAAAGAACTAAAAGAAAATTGATCATGGGATGTCCAAGAGAGGGGTCCCCTTTTTATAGACTAGGAATTAGGACTTTCCAAAAAAAGATGCTATGAATCAATACCAAAACCCCTTTTTGGCATTCCCAAAAATTTTAAAAAAATTATTTAGATGTGGAAAAGAAATATAGAGTCTCACATACCAAATAATTCCTCAAGAAAAATAAGAAACAAAATAATATGGCCCCAATAATATACCATATACGAAAAATTTTTTTCCTAGTCTGCATCTTATGTCTAATTTGGATCACATTCGAATTAGACAAGAGATAATATTATGACTCATCAGCTATAGCCGACCATCCTTATTGGATTCTCTCTCATGATGCTAAAAATCACAATCCAAATCTAATTAGGCATAGAGAAATTGGCATGGATCCAGATATGGCGCAAAAGATAAGGATAGAGTCCTAGTCTGACTTAGACTCTTCATTTCTAATTCAATTCTAATCCAAATCAAATTTGGATTGAAATGACTGATAGAAATAAACCTAATCCAATTAGAAATCTGAATATCTCATTAAATTTTTAACCTAATTAAGAATTAGTCGAGTCCAAATCCTGATCGAATTAGGATCAAATTTTTTTTGTAATCGAGTTTGATCATATCAATCCCAATCTGAGTCGAACTGAATCTAATTCAATTAGACTTGTTCTAAAGCTCTTTACTCAATCAAATTAAGTCAATTAGTAATCTAATTACTAATTAATTCTTCATAAATGATAGAGTCTCAGTCCCAGTGAAACTCTCCCACAGAATCTTAGTCCAAGTAGGACTCTTCATCGAAGTCACAATCCAATTGGACTCTTCAATCATCAGATCTGACCAAATTTTCTAATGTGTGTGACCCCATAGGTTCGAACCTAAGCCGGTAGCATAGGAACAACTATCTATACCAATCGATGTAACCATCTAGCAATGATGATCCGACGATCGGATGGGTCGAAGTGTTGCAAAGCAACCTTCTAGAACCTACTAGCATATGGTTACTATAAAATTCATCCCTTTGATCCAAATACTCAAGGTGACTTAAGATTTAACTGTCAATCCTAATTAAGTCGATCACATTGTATTTCATTTTTTCAAATTCATCTCATGGATTACCCTTAAGATTTTGCTAAATTGAAATACACTGATGTATATCTCCTACCAATTCAGAAAAATTAATTCCATCTTGACTCACACACCGACTTGATAAGTACTTGACTGCATCTAGTATCCTTCTGTCATTAAGTTAGAAACTCAGATAGTCCGGTACTAAAGTACAGTGAGTTGCTTACAAGTCACTATGATGGTCTCAAGTCGAAAGAACACTTATACCCATATCCTTCACAAGCTACTCTTGACAGTAGAGTGCTCGGCACCTGATCACGTTTGATGCGAATGTACTCTTACATTCTATCTGCATGCCATTACAATATCTTCACACTCCTTGGTTATAAGGACAACCAACTCATATGGCACATAATGATCTATACTTGATATTATATCATCCTAGTAATAGCGTATCATTTGGTCGTGAATAATTTTAAAGACTTAATAATAAATCCTCCTTTGTCGATTAATATATATACGTCTAAGTACTTTATTACAATACAGGAGTTCAAAGATCATCAATTTATAATGAAAATGTCAAATAATTTTTATTAATAAAAAGTCATATACAATTTACAAGATGAACACAATCGTCTAACGATTGACTTTGAGACATATTTTCCAATAGATATGATATAAAGTCATAAGCATAAATTATCAAGCATTATTTGACCTATTAATAAGGCAAAACTATATTTCATTTAACAATGCAACTAATGAAGAGCTTATTTCCACTTAGAAAGCTGAAAATATAAATTACATGACCTTCGAAAAGAGGTTCTGCACCATGTATGATTGCAAAAAAGTGGCAATTTTCATTGTTTCTACCTCAAAGGTCCATATAACCAAAGATTAGAAAGATGGACTTGAAGAACTAATAGGTATTTGTATTCTTAATAATATTTATTAAAAAGAAAGAGACACTTTACATAATCATAAACAGAATAAGCAAACCTAGAGCTTGAATAACATAGAATTTGTTATTGTTTTCTCCAACATTTGTCTGATTCAGAATAGCATCATAAACTTCACCTTCCTGCAACCAATACAGTATGATAAATCAAAACCAGGGTCATGCTAGACAAGAAAGCAACATACAGAAACATGAACATATTACTCATATCAAAATATTAAATCACAGAAGTGATAAAGTTTTAGTAATTCACAATAAAACATGCCTTATAAATACTTTTCACCATAAATACTATTCTGCTGCTTGAGGATCTGCTGCTTGAGGACTCATTGTAGATGATAATATCAGAGGTATCTTAGCTCTTAGATAGGTGACAGATTTTGAGAATTAGTGAAGAAATTATACAAAATAACAGAAAAAAATGAAAAGAAAAGAAATCAATCACAATCCAACATGGCCTATAACATCATAGTAACAAAAGTTAATAAGTTTCATTGAGATAGTTAATCATTAAAAAGAAATATTTAATGATCTGCCTATGGACTCTAATATCGACACATCTCATGAGTAAGAGAGTGGATTTTGCTATGCTGAAATAATATGCAATTATCTGAAGGATTATAGTATCTTGAAGGAAAAGAGGTTAGAGGAGTAAGCGATTTTATTAATTCTTATTTTCGTGGACCAACATTTAATTAAAAAAAAGAAGAAATTGTAAGTATATCCACTTCCAACCACCTAATAATTATAGTAGAAGAACAAAGAATGTAATATACTTACTTGATGCAAAACATGGTAGTTTGACTTTATATGATCCAAAAGGTGCTGATCCAATACCGCCCCAGCCTTCTTGATAGCTGTAATCAGTTTCTCCTTCTTACTCTCCTCAAATTTCTATGCTGACCATCACAAATTCAAAAACATAGCCAACTTATATTTTTTTTTCAAAACAAATATCCATTTTTAACCATCAAAAAAAGAAGATTAGTGCTCAAAACCTTCAAGAACTTCTTCAGAACCCATCTCCACATCCACAGAGTGCCTCTCCATGAGTTTCCTCTTCGACCCATAAGCTGATAACCCATGACGGAAAGCTAATTCCCTTAGTTTTTTGGCACTTATCTCTCAAAGCCTTTCGATTCCACCGCTCACCTCAGGCTCATCTCTAGACCTCTTTTTGCCCACATTGAAGGTGCCATTCTCCTTGGCATCTCTATATGCCTCTTCCTTTTGTTCTTTGCAGAGGGCCGCATCCAGCCTTTGTACCTACAATCTAGGAAATAGGTTGATGGACTCCACACACACACACATAGATAGAGAAAGAGAGAGAGAGAGAGGAATTACGAGCATGGGTTTGGTGCCGACGGCATCCAGGCCGTGAGCGAAGAGTCTGCATGGAGCTCATCGACTTTGAGCTTCGAAGACATAACCCTAGATATATATATATATATATATATATATATATATATATATATATATATATATATATATATATTAAGAGGAGGAGGAAAAAAAGGGTAGGGGAAAAGAGTGGAGAAAGGGTGGTGGCAGCACAATGTGGGGGGGGCACCGAGGGGATCGAGAGAGGGGAGAGGTCGTTGGTATTGCCGACGAGGGGAGGGAAGGCCGTCGATTGGGTTGGGGGGGTTTGGGGGGTGCGGGGGCTAGGGTTAGAGAAAGAGAGTGCAATAGAAAGAGAGAATAAAAGATTTTCTTGGAGGCCATACTTGGGATTCTTCGGAGGAGATCTCTAATCGGCGACGAGGGTGGAGGGTGGAGAGAATGGGGATTTCAAGGGTTTTGAGGAATGGAGAGTAGGGATTGGAGAAGAAAGGGGATGAGCGAAACTAAAAGGATGGGAGTAGTTTATTTTCTTCCTATTGCTTTTTTTTTATTATTTTGGCACTCTTTTCTTAGCGCCAGTCACTTTTCGTCAATACTTAATATATTTTTTAGCAGATTTGAATTATCCATATTTATTCATTAACAGATTTAATTTATTCACATTTAATCATCGAAATGTAAGTTAAAAATTAATTATTATATTTTTACATTTGACAAATGTGGGTATATGCAATCTTTTTTTTAGAATTTGATCTTTTATCCACGTATGTGCTTTACGTGACTAAAAAATGTGGGTGTATGTGACTTTTCTTGTAGTAATAATATCGTCATCATGTTGTTATATTATGTAATATGTTACTACATTATAGAATAAGAGGATCTGAATCTATCTAGATGAAATAGATAAAAATTAAATTAAATTTTTTTACATATATATATTTTTAAATATTCAAATTTGCATGAATATCCTCATGAAATTACTATTTATATATATACCCTTATAATTTTTTTACACATCTACCTATACATATATTTTAGTTATTTAAATTTTAAACTATTAATTTTTTAACGATATTAAATGATGTGAGCACATATGCAAAAAAATAAGAAAAAAAAGGATATACATGCAAAATCAGTATTTTATAAGGATATACATATAAATATTAATTTTGAAAGGATATTCATATAAATTTGAATGTTTAAGAGGGTATACATGTAAAAAATCCTATAGCAAACATCTTTTATAACAATACTTTTTTTCTTCTCAACATAGTACTTTGTGAACACAATTTTTGCATCATAATACAACCATTCCACTGATAACTAATATATTTTTGTTACACTACACTTGTTTATTCTAAGTTAGGATCCCAATTTTTTTCATCTCTTTGTCAAAATCATCCTTCCTTCCATATCACCAAATAGAATCAATCTCATAGTTATATTTTTCAAATATGCTCGCTCATTCTCGTTAGCTTAAACTGAGAAGTTTCTTTGTTTGAAAAATGATTTAACTCTGGGTTTTTCATATTGTTGAAAAGATTTTGGATATTAAGCTTCACCTGTGTTTTGCTTGTGCTTTGCTTATTTGATTAACTGTCCATTTGATTTACTTGTTGGAACTACAGAGTTGGGTGAGGAATGCACATCAAAAGACTAATTAGTTTTGTTGTACAATATGTTTCATAGAGTCAAATCTCACCCGATGTCGCATCATAGCACACTATTTACATTGATGAATAATTAATAAAAAGTAATAAAAGTCAAAAAGTATACAATTTCTGATATATTTAGCATAGGACATCTTCCATGTAATGTTAGATAGGACAAAATTCAATAAGTGATGACAACAAAGAAGTCAATATTGGATTTCTAGTTTTGACCTTTATTGAAAGTAAAAATACAAATTATCCCTTGCAATTAATATAATAAGTCATGTGTTAAAACACAATAATTTTATTTTGACATGAATGCTGGATAGGTGCTCTATCATCACCTTTATTATTATTTTTAGATCTATAATATGCACTTGAATCTAGCTCTCGGATAAAAGATGTTGGTCCTTGAAAGATGACTTTTCAGATTTTGCAGAAACATAAGATCCGATGGATTAATTCGACCAATAATTAGGATAATTGTACATGAATCCTATTATAAATTAAAGGAAGCTATCATCATAGTGTTGAGATTAATGGACTCCAATCATGACAAGGATATGACCCCTTGTAGTCTCAAAAATCTAGTGGGCACCTTGTATGTTGCCTAAGTTGATGGGCACATGGTTCCCCTTATGAACAAGAACTTCATAGGTGCCAGTGAAAATTAGGAATGGTAATGGATTGAATTTGGATCAGATTGATCATATACCCGTATCCATTTAGTTATGAAAAAAATCCATATCCATAACCGCCCCTTATGAATCTTGAGTCGGATAAAATAGGAGGTACAGATTAGATCGAGTTGGATTAAGTATATCTACCTTACCTTGGAAAAGGTCGGATCGAGTGTCATAAAAATTCTCAAATCCTACAAACTATCATCTTTCTACCAAGATTAAGCTCTCAAAAACTAAGAGACGAACTCCCACTGCCACAACTCACACGAGATCTTCCCCTGATCTCCTTCAGGTGCTCTCCTTCCCCATAGATCTCCTACAAAGAGAATGAAATAAAAAGAAAAAGGAAGCGAAAAGAGAAAAAATTTCTGGTGCACTCTATCTCTGTTGGTCTCTGAAAAAGAGAATGAAATGAAGAGAAAATAAGCTGACATGAAGAGAAAATAAGGGAAAAAAATCTTACCTTTTAAATTTTCCATCTTTTCTTTTTGTTTGCATGGATTTTACCTATGATTTTCCGTGATTTTTTCTCTAGTTTTTTCCATCCTCAAGAGTCTTAATCAAATAGAAAGCTTGGAGCAGCCGAAAAGGAAGGTTTCCTTGATTTTTCTTCTATTTTTTTTCTACCCTCGAGAGTCTCAATCGGGTGGGAGGCTTGGAGTGGCCAAATAGGAAGATTTTTTTCTCCTAATTTTTTTCAAATTTTCCATCCTTGGGAGTCTCAATCACATGAGAGAGGCTTGGAGCAACCAAATAGGAAGATTTTTTCTTGATTTTTTCATCCTTATGAGTCTCATGTGGGAAGCTTGGAGCAGCCGAATAGGGAAGCTTACAATGGCTAGGGCTTTGTGTTAGGTTATATATATATATATATATATATATATATATATATATATATATATATATATATATATATATATATATATATATATATATATATGTATTCGAGTTGGAGTTTGGGATGGGGCATATCATTATCGGAACCTCCTTCGAATTTTTTTTCTAAAATCCATGCCCATCTTAGATTTTAATCTGATCAAGTATTCGATGGGTCGAGCAAAATTGCCAAGCCTAGTGAAAATATGTCTCAAGTATTGGCAAGTTTTGATGCCTCATCAGTCAAAAATGCTTGTAGTCTAAAAGGATTCCTATGAACTCATGCTAACCTTCTACACCAAAAAGTGCTTCTTGGTGGTGTTATCTCTTGCCCCTCAGACAAGAGAATGGAAAATTTGATTTTAAGGGGTGTTAGCTGTCGCTTTAATCCCTAATAAACAAAGTTTTGATTTTGTGAGCTCTAGTTGGGCCTACCTTAAAGTTTAGGGTTTGACCAAATATCTCTTTCTTCTTGGACAAGAAGATGAAAAATTCAATTTCAATTAGTGTATTCAATCCCTAATAAGCAACATCCTAATGATTTCACAAGCTCTAGCTTGCCTTGGAGCTTAGGTTTCGACCTAATTAACTATGGTAAGGTGCATATGAACAGCAAATTTGGTTATTGCCCTTTTCTAAATAATAGTAGTAATAGTAATAACAATTATTGCTATTGAGAGTGAATCCGACCAAGATCTTGAGCTAATGGGGTCTATAGAGATCTCAATTCACTAGCTGTCCAAATTGAGGAGTTCTGATGGGGGTCACTGCATGCCTCCATAGCGGTTATCTGGTGGCTACTGCACTCGATCAGTATTGCTCCAATGTCGAGCACATCTAAGTGGAGAGTTGGATGGTGAAGGAACTGCTTTGATAAATGCTCCAATATTGGCTCCGACCTGAAATAGAAAACAAAAGAAAGTCCATTGATAAGTCATATATGTTTACATTTATTTTAGATATTTTTGATAATTAATGGTGCTAATATCTTCTAAAAAATTTAATTTAATAAATAAATTAGATTTTTTATAAAAATAAATAATTTTAAAAAATATAAAATTAGAATATATTTATGAAAAATAGATGTCAAGCTAATTGAGTAATTTAAGCATCAAAATAATTAAAAAATTAATAAACAATTTAATTTATATTTTTTTCTATTTTTCAGACACAAAATCCAAGAAAAATCAAACAAAAATATCTAAAAAACTATTTTAAATAACCTTCGATGCACAGTGGACCGATCGCTTGTCCATAGAATCAAGGGCACGGTCCACGATGTGGTCCATGGACTGGTAGATGAGTTTTGCACAATCAAACGATTGAGATCATGCCAAACATATGATCGGATGGCTGAGGAAGCTCCATTCCATATGCTTCGATGGTGGCCCACAGCAACTACGCGATCCAACAGTTAGGAGCAATCTTGAGTGAGATCCGACAGTCCATGTTCGTTGTCGGTGGGAGAACTGAGACAATTGATTTTTTGAGCACCATCCAATGGTCGAAATTCGATCCGATGAATGATCCAACGACTGACATTGAATTCAACTGTGAATAAGAGATTTGGTGTGCTAATCAATGGTCCAGAATCAATCCTACGAATGATCCGACGACTGACAGTGATTCCGATCGAGATAAGGCATGATCTTTGATTTTTTTGGACTGATCTCATGCATTCAAATGCGATCCGACGGTCAGAAATTTAAGATGCAGGTTTGACATAATTTTGAGGGCTTTTGGGACTTCGTTTGCTACCAGAAAAAGATGAAAAATTCATCTATAAATAAGGAGGTCCAAAAATAAGAGAAAAAAATAAAAAAATAGTAAAAAAATAAAAAATAGAGAAAAAAATAAAAAATTTTAGGGATCCAAGAAGAAAAAAGAGGGAAGTCGGTTTGCTCCATAGAGTACGAAGGAAGAAGGAGAGATCGTCAACCGTCTTCCCGATGAGACTGCACCAATCACCTTTATATTCTTCTTACAATTTTATTTTAGTTTATTATTCTTTTAAATTTTTTATAATTAATTTTTAATTTTAATTAATATAAAATTTTTTTATTATATTTTAAATTTTTATTTTTTATTTTTATTGTAAGTAGATGCTAAGATCTAGTAGTAGATCTTAGTACCAATTTATTTTTATGTATTTTAAATTTTTATTTTGATTTTTAATGCAAGTAGAAGCTAAGAACTAAATAGTAGATCTTAGTACTCGATTTATTTTTCACATCTTTAATTTTTATTTTTTGACTTAAATTATTTTTTTCAAAATTTTATTTTTTTTATAAAATTAAAGTGCTGCCTTCTCTATGAATTCGATCCAACTCACTACTCTCTACGTATTTTTAATTTTTATTGAAGTCGGATTTAATTTTATAATCACAGTGTCTTAACGACAACATCATGAGCATATCAAATTTTTGGCACCATTATCGGAGAAGACATCAATTTTAATATTTAATTTTTTTATTTTTTTATGAATATAGCTTACTAATTTTTTATGATTTTTTATTTTTTTTTACAGAAAAAAAGAAGAGAAAAAAAAGAAGGGTGAAATGCTTCAAGTTGGTAAGATCAATCCCAACTCTAACCCTAAACTACTTTCTTTTTTTCAATATAAATTACTATTTTTTTTAAAATTAATATAAAATTCACCCATATAAACCTAATAAAAATCATATGACAAGAGTAGAAATTTAATTATTTATAAGCATTCATCATCTTAGATTTACTTTTGGTGATCGCTGGAGACAAGGTAAGCTTTCAAGTTTGATTAATTACTTGCATACAATTTAGTTGCATAGGACTCCTTGTTTGAAATTAGTTGTCCATATTTATCTCAAATTAACTTAAGGACAATACCCATTAATAAGATAAGATAGAAATTTTATCATCCTTTCTTAGTCCAAAAACCACCAACAAGCATCTCGCATTAACCCGGCTTCTACATTTTGATATTTTTTGTATTTTGTTTAGATTAATCGAGTCTTGCTTAGTATCTTTTGTAGAGATTTGAAGATAATATTGACTAAATTGGAAGGAGAAGTAATTTTGAAAAGACGTTTGGATCAAATGATATCTCTTTTTTTCTTTCTCTTTGTATGCACTCTTTATTTTTCTTACTTCATTGAGGATAATATCGATTAAGTTGGAAGGAGAGAATAATAGAATAATTAAAAAAAAATTAAGTCCTCAAGTAAGTTAGTATTTAGTATTTAAGCACCTGATTATACTTAAGAATCGAGTTAAACTAAGCATTTTTAAAAGATAATTGATGCACAAACTAGAGAGTTTGTAAGATATTGAGGGATCAAGTATTAAGAAAACCCAATAAAGAGTTAAGTTTAGAACTTAAACAGTTTTTCTTGAGTATTTCTAAATTTTCTTACAAACATTAAAGAAGAGTTCACTTCCTATGGACTTATATAGGATAACTATGTATTTTTTTATTAAAAAAAAAGAGAGAGAAAAAAAATTTCAAATACTTCATGCTGAGTAACCGGGCCTTTTTGTCTAAGTAAGCATTGAGTTTCGCATCAAAAGATATGAAAGATAAAGAAACTTTATTGTAAAGCTAGTTTTAACTCGTAGCCTATTTGATTTGAGCAAGTAAGTCCAAGGAGTATCTATACCTAGTGTCCTAAAGCCATTTGGTTCGAGAGTTATTGACTGAAAACTCGCTACATGTATCAAACAGAAAGCTTAAGGGGTTAGGACACTTAATAGTAGTATAACGTTAAAAAAAAATTAATAAATGAAGGACAGAAATAACAATATACTTGTCTATATGAAGATTAATGATTTGAAGATAAAGATAGGCACTACAATAGAACAGGATATTAGCGATGCAAAAAATTCATCGCTAATAATGAATTTTTATCGGTAATAGTTATTAGCGAAGAAATTATCGTCGCTAATATTTCATCATAAATAATGGTATCATTGATAATTTTTTATGATGAAAAAAATTTTCGTCGTCAATAATCGATATTACTGATCAAAAATTTTCATCGTTAAAATTTTTTTTTTTCAAAAACTATTTACGATGAAAAATTTTAGTCATAAAAAAAGATAATTTATGATAAAATATTACATTACTAATAAAAAAATAATTATTTATGATGAATCATATTCATCATTATTAATTTAATTAAAATTTTTTATAAAAAATAAAAAATATTAGCGATGTAAATATGATAATTTTTTATGTAAATTTTTGTCACTAATAAATTATTAATTACTTACGAATAAAATATTTTCATCACTATTAATTTAATTAAAAATTTTTATAAAAATTAAATTTAAAAAAATATTAGTGACATAAATTTTTCTTTATAAATATGATAATTTTTTATGCATAATTTTATTGCTAATAAATTATCAATTATTTATGATAAAAATATTTTTATCATAATTAATTTAATTAAAAATTATTATAAAAATTAAATTTAAAAAAATATTAGCGACGTAAATTTTTCATCATAAATATGATAATTTTTGATGTACATTTTCATCGCTAACAAGTTATTAAATATTTTATGATGAAAATATTTTCATCACTATTAATTTAATTAAAAATTTTTATAAAAATTAAATTAAAAAAAATATTAGTGACGTACATTTTACATCACAAATATCATAATTTTTTATGTAAATTTTTATCACTAATAAATTTTTAATTATTTATGATGAAAATATTTTCATCATTATTAATTTAATATAAAATTTTGATATTTTTAAATTTATTAAAAAATTTATTTACGATCATTTTTTCATCACTAATATATTTTTTAGTGACCAATATTTCATCAAAAATAATTTCATTGCTAATAATTTATACATATTTTTTTAAAAAAATAATTTATGAATATATATATTTAATTTATATTTATAATATTTTTTATAAATTAAAAATAAAAAATAAAAATAAAAAAATTATATAAAAAATTTATAAATAAATTTTATCATTTTATTATATTAAATTAAAATTATAAGAGATCTAAAATAAAAATAAAAAGCTACATAAATAAGCCGTCAAGTGTCGGCATCTGTAGAAGGAGAACGGACTGGGAAGAAGAGCACTCGGAAGAGCTCAGATCGGTCTGCTGCTGCCTCATTAGCTGCATCATCTGCTCCATCTGTACTATTCGCTCTATCATCTGGATCTGGAGCTACTGGTATTCATCGACGTGTGCAATCAACTCATCAATTCACTGCTTAGCCTGCCTCTGCACCTCCACCAACCGAGCATCGCAGGCAGTATAGATGTCAGCCTTGGATGAGCGTGAGGATGAGGTAGCACTAATCCCATGCCCTAGACCCCTAACATAATAGGGTCTCATACCAAACATCTGATCACAGATCTCATCATTTGTGGATGCGATCGAGCCCTCAGGGGTAGGCTGGGATCTGATATCTATCATACAGTCTTAAAAATTAAAGTTATAGCTATTTTAATTTTGTACAGTGAATAAAAATAATAATTAAAAAAATTTATAAAAAACTTCTGGCTCTCCATCGTCCACTCTTCCGACCATCGCTGGTGGGTCTACCCATAGATATCGATCCTATCAGGAAGCTTGTCACTCTCTACATCTCTCTGTAATTTGAGAATAATTAATTAAAAAAATTTTAAATACTTAGAGAGTTAAAATATACTAATTAAAAATTACTTATCATCTACTCCATATGATGAGCGAACGACCTCGAACCTTCATAATGAGATACGATCTGTCTCATCCGATTGCGGTATTTTGAGCATATCATTTCTGTACAGTTAGCAATCAAATTAATAGGTAATAAACTGAATTTAAGAATAAATGATTCAATCATTAAACTCTAAAAAAAAATTTGAATGTGTAACCTGATATGCCGGATCCTCATAATGCCAGCATATGAGAGCCCAATCATCTATAGTGATGCTGTCATAGGGCCGCTGCTGCATTGCCTCCACCTCATGATCATGCATCACATGATATGAATGCTAATGGATATGATGGCGATACTCTTTAAAATGCAAAGATAAATGAGCATCCACAGCTCGCCACATGCGATCCTCTTCAAACTCAATAATATCAAATATACCATGTCAATAACAAATATTAGAAGAATATCATACTAATTAAATATTTACAGTATAATTTATTTTACCTGTAACTGGATATAGAAAATCTCTCTCTGAATCAGTACAACATGATGCCGATCGAAATGCATCATGAGGGCATAGCTGCAACATATGATGCCTAGCTCGGTCTGCCATGGCTCGCACCATCTCCTAATGGGCCTAGTGTAGTCGGATGGTATCTCAATATGGAGACGCTGTCCTGAGTGCTTGCGTCTTCAATGCTCTAGAGCGAGGTTCTTCGATGGACCTCGCCTTCGCCTCACCACTGGTGGAGACTGGGCCTAAAATAATAATAAATAAATTATTAGTATGATAGTTATCCAAATAAAAAAATTAAATTTTATTAAATAAAAAGTATAATAATACCACTCGGATCCACCTCACTCGGACCCACCTCACTAGGACCTACCAGTGTAGGACCCTTTGGTGATGGAGCTGGTGTGGTAGTCGAAATCGGTGAAGACGCCTCAGCCTCTAGGGTAGACTACGAACGCGATCGTTGTCATCTATCTTCTGGTACCATACCTATAATTTTTGACATATAAATAAATATAATATTGAACAATAATAATGAAAAATAAATTACATTCTAATAAATAGAATTATATCGCATATCATTATTGCAAGAGAAGATTGAACAAAGAATATAGATCTACTCATCAATATTCATATCTTTCTCGATGTGTAGATCTTCTTTCGAATCACAATAATCAACATATATGTCATCTTCTATCTCATCATCATTTATGAATTGATCGTTGCCCTCTGACTCATTAAGATTAAATACAAAATTAGCTTCAACTTCGTTGGACGGCAGATCAGCCCTATTCAAAGGAGCTATTATAAGTTCTTTATCAATAAGAAGCTAGGCTAATGTTTGTTCTTCCTTTTGAAAAGCTTCCTCTTCATGTAAATCTAAATTTTATCCATCTTTAATCGGGTTGATATGTCATATATGCTTCTAGATGTTATTTTTTGTACGACATACTAATTACCTCGATACTTTAGATCCTTCAAATATATTACTTATTTCGCTTGAGTTGCTAATATATACGGCTTATTCTAGTACTGTGTTCGTACAAAATTTATACTGATAAAGTGTGGATCGATATGAATATCGATTTTTTTATTGCTAATATCTCATCATTTACATTGAAACAAGAATACAGAATTACTGAACCTATACTTCAGTTCTATGATATCTATCAGCACATCATAATATTCAATCTTTTCTTCTCCTTCATATCTTATCGTAGTAATCCCATTATTGTGGATCCATCGTTGCATCTCAAGCTTCCTTGTGTGAAATCTTATTCCTCCAATAATACAGGATACGTAGTAGTTAACCCTTCGATCGGGACCACATGCTAAATCGTACAACTCATTGGTCGCACCCTCTTCTTTATTGAAATATTTATATTTCATCTACACCATAACATAAAAAATTATATTATTTTAAATAATTATTTTTATAATTATTAAAAATAATATTTTACTAGTACAATTTATAAGATCATCAAATCATTTTGTAAATACTCTCCTATGTCGATCATCAACATCCGTATTATTCTCTGCATAGTATACTCTTGTGCTCACTACAATAAGTCATGATTTTTAATTTTACATCGACATAAAAAAATTACTTAGAATATTAAATAGTATGCTAAGATGTTACTTACTCAATGAAATCTTCAATTTTTTCATAATTATTTAGAACGTAGAAGTGTACTTTGGATAGCTCATTCACATCTATAAATTCATATCTCCTTCCACCAAAGGATCGAATCATTTGTTTAAATATAGACAGCATCGATTTATTATCACCCCATTTACGGTCTGCATTACAATCTGTATGATTGAATCTTGTTTCAATATTATCAAGATACATCGAACAGAACGTGACACACTCTATAGCTACGTATACTTTTGCTATAGATCCTTCAGGTCGTGCTTTATTGTGCACATGCTTTTTTAGGGTACATAAAATTTTATAAATAAAAATAAATTTTAATTTTAAAAATATATTTATATCTTATAATTGATATGACAAAGTACATACAATTTTATTATCTTTTACAGAATACATCTACCGATAATATACCAGTCTAGTCAAAAGAGCTTTCTTTGAAAAATGAATAGTCAGGTACACCATAACATCAAAAAATGATGGTGAAAATTTTTTTTTTAACTTATAAAGAATGAGTACGATATCTTTTTTAAACTTCTCAAGTAAGTTAATCTTCAATTTTCGATAACACAATTCTCGGAAGAATACTCCTAACTCAATCAATGTAATTTGAACATCACTACCCAAATAGCCACACATGACCACATAACGAAATAAAATATCAACTATTAAAAATAATAAGATTATTTTTTTTCTAAAAAGCTCGAATATGGGACATCCAAGAGTCAATCTTGATCAAGATCAACTCTTGAACAGGAATCTATGGTTCAATGTAATTTAACTACCATCTCTGAACATACATTCAAAGATGGATTTTTAATTTATCAAAAAAGAGTAACTCTGTATTAAAATTATTTCATTAAAAATTTTAGTAGAGTTTTTTCTAAAATAAAAATATTTTTTATATTTAATTATAATAAGTAAAAGCATACAAAACAGCACACAAAACAATAAAATTGTAATAAGCAAAAGCAATGTGCATTGTACTAGTGGAACAAAAAAAAAATTATAAATTTCAGTTGTAACACTAAAAAATTTATGCAATAAATATAACTATAAGTAGTTAAGCATGCAAAATAATATTAACACAAAATAATAACATGAAATCTAATCCCAAGGGTCCGATAGTTTTTTATTTTTTTAAAATATTTTTTATCTAAAAATAATAAATATTTTTTTATTTTTTTAAATATTTTTATCTAAAATATTATTTTTTAAATATTTTTTCCTAAACGAGCTTCAGACTAAACCGCCTACGGCCTCTGCTCCCACGGTGCCGGTGCTGTCACCCAACCTGCGTCGCTTGGACTTGGCCCTCGTGACCCTCGCTCCCGTGACACCACCACCATCACCCACACCCCGCGACCCAACCCCCCGACGCCGCCACCCTCTCTAAACTCCCATGACCCGGATTCCAACTCGGATTCTGATCAGATCCCGATCTGGATCTCAATCTGAATCGGGATCTAGATCCGGATCTCGATCTCGATCAAATTTGGATCGTGATCTAGATTTTACTTTTATTAATCAAATAATAACATATTTGATTAATATATTTTTTTATTTTTTTTATTTTTTTCTTTTTGTTTCTCCATCGTTTCTCTCTTCCCTTCCTCCCTCCCCGTCGTCACCCATCCCTCCCCGATCGACCCCCTCTTTGGCCGCCCAAGGCCCCCTCCCCACCCCCATGTCTGCCCCAGCCGCCCCCCCGCCCCATCTCCATCCGCTGACCCCCTCCCCGACCTCGTGTCACCCGCGGCCGCCCACGGCCCCTCCCCGCCCCCATGTCGTGCTCGGCCGCTCTCCGACCCCATCTCTGCCGGCCGACCCCCTCCTCAGCCCCATGTTGCCCCCGATCGCCCACGGCCCACTCCCCGCCCCCTTGTCACCCTCGGTCGCTCCCCGACCACAACCCCACCCCCTCCCCACCCCTGTGTCACCCCCGACCGCCCCCCGACCCCATCTCCGCCAGCCAACCCCCTCCCCAGCCTCGTGTCGCCCTTGGCCGCCCCCGACTCCCTCCCCGCCCCTGTGTCACCTCCGATCGCCCCCCGACCCCATCCCCACCTACGTGTCACCCCCGGCCGCCCATCCCCACCCCGCAACTCCCTCTACAGGCCGACCCCCTCCCCGCACCTATGACGCCCCTAGCCACCCACAGCCCCCTCTCCCCCCCCGGTGGCTCAATCAATAAAAAAAAAAAAGGTTGGAAGTACCCTTACCTCCGGCGGACGGCGTATGGGAACGACGGTGTTGGAGGCACGGACAGCAACTATGCGGATGGCAATGGTGGCGATGATGGTGGAGAGGTGCTCCACCACAGGAAGAGAGGAGGAGAGCTCGGAGAGGGAGAGGGGAGATGGAGATCTCGATTGGAGAGAGGAGAGGGGAGATGGGAGAGCTCGAAGAGGGAGGGGAGAAGAAAGAGGGTTTCACGCGATGGGACGTCGAATTGACGTGCATTGAATGCAGAATTACTAGCGATAAAAATTTTTATTGCTAACACTATTATTAGCGATAAAAAATTATTTTCATCATCTATAATTTTCATCAAAAAAATTTCATTAAAAAAATTTTCCTTCTAAAAAAATTTCACCCCAAAAAAATTATTGAAGATGAAAAAAATTTCATTGTTAATAATCTTATTAGCTACCAAAATTTGATTTTCATCAGCAATAATTTTTGTCAAAAAAAAAATTTTACTAAAAATTTTTTTCTTTAAAAAAATTTTATCCAAAAATAAATTATTGGTGATCAAAAAAATTTTATCGTTAATAACTTTATTAGTAATGAAAATTTGATTTCATCGCTAATAAATACCATCAAAAAAAATTTTCTTTAAAATCTTTTCCTTCAAAAAAATTAAAAAAAATATATTTTTAAATAATTTTTTTGATAAAAATAATTTTCAATGCTAATAATTTTTTTTTTTAATTAACAAATTTTTTATTCATAAAAATTGATTAAAATAATATTTTTAAAAATTGATTGTCGATGAAAAATATATTTAAGTCATAAATATATTTTTTTAAAAAAATTGATAAAAAATTTAAAGACTTTTTATGATGAAAATTTATTTTACATCGCTAATAATTAAATATCTTTTTAATAATATTTTCATAAAAATTTAATTTTGAATTTTTTTCATCAAAAAAATTTTTCATCCAAAAAATTTAATAAAAAATGACATTAAAAAAATATTCATGATGATAAATAAAATTAATTTTTTTTAATCTAAAAAATTTTTGATCTAAAAATTTTTTTAAAATAATTTCATCAAAAAATTAATTTTTATTAATCAAAAAAATTATATAAATAGTTAATTTATTATTTTTTCTTCAAAAAAAATTTTTTTTCTTAAAAACTTACGTACATAAAAAATATAATTACGATAAAAAGTTCAATTTATATCATCAAAAATTGTTATAAGAACAGCTCTTCGACTTTTGCAATGGAATGAGCACTATGGGAGATTGATAACTTTGAGGTCTTCAATCTTCAAAGAGCTCGTCTTCTTTTTGGAGTCCTTGTTTCGGAAGTCGGAGTACAAGAATATCACGATGATTTTGAGATCGTGAGAGAAATCTATCAAGATTAATATTTGGAGGATAGGATACGGACAGAAAGTTAGAGGTTCAAAAGCTCGAATATTGCATACATGTAAGGATCGAGTTTGAAAAATTCGTCAGAAATTATGAGAGCGTCAAAGATCTAGCAATTAACTAGAATCAAAGCAGACCTGCGGGTAGTGCAAGTTACGCTATAAAATATAAGCTTATATTTATGCTTTGCATTGCTAGGAAGATGAGTGTTCGTATTATTTATCTTCTCATGATTGAAACTTCTATAGAGATACATTTGAGCATCGATCGATGCGGAAAGTGCGGTTTCTTTCGAGATCGTAGAAGTCATGCTAGAATGCGTTGCTTAACTATATGATTTTTGTATGAAAGAAGGCTCTTTTCATACAGCTTAAGACAGACACTCCATCAGAAAAATTAATTGAGATTACTAATAACAGTGACAGCGATGAATAGATGAATTTTACACCGCAAATAAACATATAACTCATTTTATTCAAAAAGATCTATTCATTTTAATCAACGAATATCACCCATTTTTATATGATTTTTTCATACAAAAGATGCATACAGCTGCTATAAAAAAAGATGTAGTTGCCTTATACAAAATCAAGAATTTAAATTTTATATTTTTTTTAAAGTATTGATTTTTTTACATATTGACGATGAAAATATTTTCATCATAAATAAATATATTTATGATAAAAATAAATATTTTATCATAAATAATCATTATTTAGGGCAAAAAATTTCATCGCAAAAAATTATTAACTTTTGATTTTTTAAAGTGCTAATTTTTTTTAAGTATTTACGATGAAAATAATTTTATCATGAATAATCTAGTATTTATGATGAAATATTTTTTTCATCATAAAAATAATTTATTTATGATAAAAATTTTAGTCACAAATAATTAACTTCTATTTTTTTTAATTTTTAATTTTTTAACTACTGACGATAAAATTTTTTTATCAAAAATAATTAAGTATTTATGATAAAAAAAAATTCCATCATAAAAAGCTTTTTTTATAATGAAAAATATTTGTCTCAAATAATTAGTAATTTTTTAAAATTTTTATTTTTTTAACTATTTACAATGAAAAGAGTTTTATCATAAATAATCAATTATTTATGATAAAAAATAAATTTTATCATCGCAAAAAATGATTATTTATGATGAAAAAATTTTATCATAAATAATGAGTAATTTTTTATTTTTTATTTTTTTAACTATTTATGATGAAAATATTTTTATCGTAAATAAAGAGCATTTATGATAAAAAAATTTTCATCATAAATACTCAATTATTTATGATGTAAAATTTTTATTACAAATAATTGATAATTTTTAAATTTTTTATTTTTTTCAAGTGTTGACGATGAAAATATTTTTGTTGGGAATAAAGTTATTACCGATGAAAAAATATTTTTCATCATAAATACTTAAATTATTTATGATAAAAATATTTTCATCATTAATATTTAAAAATTTAAAATTAAAATAAATAATATATTATTATGATAAAAATATTTATCGTAAATAATCTGTATTTATGATGGAATAATTTTTTCATCGCTAATATGCAACTATTTACGATGAAAAATTATTTTCATCATAAATATTTTATTATTTATGATCAATTTTATTTTTCATCATAAATACTGTTAGTGGTGATGAAAATATTTACATCGTAAATAATTTCATCACAAAAATACTCTTTTCTTATAGTGAGGGATAATTTAGAAAAAGTTTAGAAAAGATTTGGTATTCTTAACTTAACTCTCATATTGATTAGTATTAATACCCCAATGACATACCTCACTCACGTTCTACTAAATATCAGTGGCCTTTTTAAAATTATCTGATAAAATTCAAAATTCTAAGTTAAACGGTACTTAATTATAGATTCTTTTTTTACTCAAAGACGAGCAAAATTTAAGTTGGAGGGTATGATAAGTGTATATTCTTATTTTTATTTTAAATATTTTTGATAATTAATGATGCTAACATCTTCTAAAAAACTTAATTTCATAAATAAACTAGATTCTTGTAAAAATAAATAGTTTTAAAAAATATAAAATTAGAGTATATTTATGAAAAATAGATGTCAAGCTAATTGAGCAATTTAAGCACAAAAATAATTAAAAAATTAATGAACAATTTAATTCATATTTTTTTTATTTTTCAGGCATAAAATTCGAGCAAAATCAAGTAAAAATATCTAAAAATATATTTTAAATAACCTTTAGTATATGGTGGACCAGCCGCTCGATCCACAGATATGCGGTCTATGGGCGAGCGGATGAGTTTTGCATGATTGAACGGCTGAGATCATGCCAAACACGTGATCAGATAGCTAAGGAAGCTCCATTCCAATGGTTAGGAGCGATCCTGAGTGAGATCCGATGGTCTATGTTCATTGTCGGTGGGAGAACTGAGACAAAATTAATTTTTGAGTGCCATCCAACGGTCGAAATTTGATCTAATGAATGATCCAACAGCTGACATTGAATCCGACTATGAATAAGAGATTTGGTGTGCTGATCGACGGTCCAGAATCAATCCTGTGAATGATCCGATCGCTGACAGCAATTTCGATCGAGATAAGGCCTGATCTTTGATTTTTTTGGATTGATCTCGTGCATCCAAACATGATCCGATGACGGTCAGAAATTTAAAATGCGGGTTTGACATGATTTTGAGGGCTTTTGGGACTCTATTTATTACCAAAAAAAGGTAAAAAATTTATCTATAAATAAGAAGATCCAGAAATAAAAAAAATTAAAAAATAATTAAAAAATAATAATAATAAAAAATTAAAGAGGTTTAGGGATCCAAGGAGAAGAAAGAGAAAAGCCGATTCGCTCTACGGAGTACGAAGGAAGAAAGAGAGATCATCAACCATCTTTCTAACGAAGTTGCGTCGATCAACTTCAGATTATTGTTATAGTTTTATTTTAGTTTATTATTTTTTAAATTTTTTATAATTAAATTTAAATTTTAATTAATATAAAATTTATTTTATTATACTTTAAATTTTTATCTTTTATTTTTATTGTAAGTAGATGCTAAGATCTAGTTAGAAGATCTTAGAACCAATTTATTTTTATGTATTTTAAATTTTTATCTTTTATTTTTATTTTCAAGTAGAAACTACGATCTAAGTAGTAAATCTTAGTATCCAATTTATTTTTTATATTTTTAATTTTTATTTTTTAACTTAAATTATTTTTTTCAAAATTTTATTTTATTTTATAAAATCAAAGATTTCAAATCAAAGTACTGTCTTTTCTGTGGATTCGACTCGACTCACTACTCTTCATGTGTTTTTAATTTTTATTGAAATCGAATTTAATTTGATAATCATGGTATTTTAACGACAACATCACTTGCATATCATCTATCCACCAAAGTGTCTGGCAAGAGAACTTCTGATACCTAAGTCAAACATGTCTCCAAGGAAATAGAAGAAGATCTAAAAGGGGTAGAGAGGCAACATGAGTCAAAAGAGAACAATCTAGAGGGCCTTCGAGAATGCAATATATAGGCAAGGGCGAGAGCACGTCATTGGGTAATTTGGTGTTATTTGCTTATTGTTATGGTAATAACTTGCATATCTGAATTATGCCTACATTTTTTGGCTACGAGGATTTGCTAGGTTTTATTTTATCAAGAAATAGTATACAATCTCAACCTAATTGTTGCCAAATGGAGGGAAGTTTGAAATATAAAGGATTCATTGCATACTTTCTAAGTCGGCCACATGACAAGTTTTGAATGATCAATCTGCAGCTAGATGGCGAGCTTTCATTGGTTGGTTTGCCTCGTCAATAAGTTCGTTCTGCGGTATATCAATAATATTAATAATAGTAATAGTGGTCGTCAACGTAGGGAGATTTTGGCCTATTTATTTTGTTAGGGAGAAATCCAATCATTTTAGTTAATTATCAAGGATTAGATGTCTTTTTGTTTTAAATTTATTTTAAAAATTAGCTTAAAATTCTTGAAGAACCAAAAGTATGCTCGGTGAAAATTAAGCTTATGGCAGCTTCTAGCTTTCCTTTTAAGCACATTTTTTACAAACATTAAAAAGAAAAATCATTATACCCCTTGTTGCTATCAAAATCCTATCTGGCTAGGATCGTGTGGAGGGTGCTGCTAGATCTGTGACTATGGAATATGATCTGCCTTAGAGTCGCAGGTCAGTACACAAAAAGAACGAAAACACTTATTGGATTAGCTCCAGTCAAATCCTCCAATGTCTAAATCAGGTCGAGCTTTAAAATAACAATAAAAAAAAATAATAAACGATCAAAGTGGTGTTACCTAATTCTGATCGATGTTTGACTGATCTGAAGATGGTTGGCTTAGATCAGATTTGACCGATGGCTGGTCGATCTGAAGATGGTCATCTAAGATCGAATTTGATCAGTATCCAATTGAGCTGGAGATGGTTGGATCTGGTTGGTGTCTGATTGGAGATGGTCGAATTTGGTCAACATTTGACCTATCTAAAGATGGTCGAATTTAATCGACATCTAGCTGATCTAGATATGGTCAAATCTAATCGGCAATTGGTTGATCAGAGAATAGTTAGATCTGATCGGTATTTGGCCAATCTAGAAATGGTCGGCTATGATCAACATCTGGTCAATCTGGAGGATGGTCTGATTTGGTCGGCATCTGACCGATTTAGATATGATCAAATCTGATCGGCATTTAGCCTATTTGGAGATAATTGGATTTAATCGGCATATGGCTGATCTAGAGAATGGTGAGAGCTGGTCGGCGTTTGGCCAATCTAGAGATAATTTGGTGATGGTGATGTCGTAAAGAGTGTTGGAGGCAAGGTCAATGAAGTTGACGCCAATATTAATGGCGATAAAGCAATCTAAACACAAGAAGATGCCGAGAATGGTCACATAAAGGGTGCAAGATCCTACATGGTTGTGGGTGGCAGCGGTCTGGATGTCGGTGGAACCAAAGTTGATGTCCTCGCTCATATTTCTAGTTTTTTTCTCTCCGACTGCTGATAGTGTTCTTTTATTGGGGAGTGAATTCATCAGGTTCACTGATGGCATATTCTTGATGAGCTTGATCGTGAGCTTGCTCTTTCCATAGATGATCACCATGCTGAGCAATAGATCCTTCAATAGGTTCACAGGTCCTATCTCCCAATTGGGAATCAGAATACGGGGCAAAAACTTCTCCAATTTATCATGCCATGCAGCAACATCCACAATACGAAATTTTTAGAGGAAGACTTGTGCTTTTGTATAGAAGAGGCATCCAATGTATCGATATTCGGACGGACCATGACGATGAAGGCGTGAAACTTTAAAGATAGGGTGATAAATTCTTGCTTTTGTATTGCATGAACTTTGTCCTTTTCTTGTAAGATGCATGTTTAAATAGAAGGCATGGGCATGAGCATTGGAGAGGTATGTGGCATTTAAGGGCGTTGAAGAAAGCTGAAAAGTCATCGTACCATATCACCCCCAAACGTTGCAGCTACCTCTATCGTTCGCGTAGGACCCCGTGGCTAGCTGCGCGTATATTGATCATTTAGCGAAAACTCGTCCTTCTCTGACCAATCTTTTCAAATAAAATAATATATATAATTATTTTATTAAATAAATTATTTTGATCCCTATAGAGATTTAGGTTAATTATATGGTCTCATCTAATGTTCACAGCCCCCACCCCAACAACTCCCCCCATCAAATATAAAAAATTAAAATTAAAAAAATAAAAAATTATAAAATATTTTAAGATTCAAATTAATTAGATAATGATAATATTAATAAAATTATCAAATAGATTGATAATTTATTTAATAAAAAATATTTATAAAAAAATTATATATTATATTTATGATGAAAATTAGATAGTAAAATATTGAATGGAAATATATAATTATCTCATATTTTGAGAAAGATCATCATAATTTATCCTATTTTATTTTATACCATCTGCATTGCTCGTTTGTACTGCAATAAGTCATGAGCCGAATACCCAATGGTTTTTGGACATGGGACTTACCGAAAAATGTGTACCTCGGACCACGAATGGCGAAGCCGAGGGCAAGATGCCCGGCGTACGACCTCAAAAACCGTGTTGTTTAATTTTTACGCAGTGAACGTAGCGATGGCAAATACTTCCCGGAAAAGTCCTTTTCTGACTCCATGGTTGCAACGGCCACATCGAAGGATTTTTTAATGGACTTGAAACTCTGAACCCTGGTTTAGTATGGAGTTCCACCTTGATCATAATTATCTAGATTTCAATATTTAAAATTCATTATTTAGATTCTCATCCAAGAAGACAAACGATCCCTAGAGCAAGTCTGTTAGCGTTTGATGTTGCATGAAAACATGTTAACATGGTAATTTTTTACCATCAACCTGTGGGTTTCATTTGTTAAATCATGTGATGATCACATGCGACCTTCTAAATTTCTTTGTTGAATGCTTGGACATACACATATGGAGCTGTTGGGATCATGAGCTTCTTCCACTGTGAGAAAGGTGCAATTGCTATGATATAGCTTAAATTTGGACGAGATGATGCGGACGATGTTGACCCATTTGAAAACGAAACTCCTAACAGGCAAACCAGGTGCATTTTGTAGAATTGGAAATCGTTAAAACAACAGAAAAATCTTACACTAAAAATTTGCATCACTTGTGGGAAAGAGTTTGCTATCAGATCCATCAACGATGCCTTTTACCATGTTAAAGAGCTAACAGCTAATTGTCAATGATGTATCCAATGAGAGTCATTTGTTTGTGGAAAAGCCGCTCTATGGTATCTTTCGTGTGAAAGAATGGTTGATTTTCTCTGGTGATATCAACTATTAGTTTTGTATTTTGCACAGCTTTTAAAATATAATAAATCTTTTTCTTCCATCCGCGGTACAGATCCTAAAGCTAACATTACGGTATCCTTTAAATCTTGTAATATGACTTCTTTAAATGTTTTATTTTCTCTCTCGTAATTTTTCTTGTTCTAATCTTCAATAAAAATTGGGTGGCTATCCCTACCTTAATTTCATCCAGAACAAAAGAGAAAGTGAAACGGGGACCTACTTTTGGGGCGAGAACCATGACGGCCAGCCTGTAGAAAAAAGTGACGTGCGAGCTTCAACAACCGAGATTGCTTGGGCCAGTATTGCTTTGTTCTTGAAGGAAAAATTAAGAAAGAATGAACCAGTTTGCTATTGACTATTGTTCCAGTTTGGTCCGTTTCTTTAACCATACTAGGTCAAAATATTAACACGGTTTACCTTGCTGGACCTGCATTCATGCGAAACGGCGATGCTCAACACTGGACATACAACGCCATTTGATGGTTGTTTTGGTCTGGTACCCTTTTGCGACCTGGCAAGAGAACCTGCAGCTAAGAAAGCCCATGGATCTACTCATGGACCCGGCCATCCACGGTGCCCCACCCGCTAGATATGACAAGCTAGCGCCAAAGCATACGTACGCTGCGTCAACATGGTCCGACTCCAAACGGAGCATTGAAACATGAGAAATTTTTTGTACACCACAGACGGTGGAGAATTGTGCGCACCATCCTTAATAATTGGCTCATGCACGGGGTTGGAAGGAAAAAAAAAAAAAAAAAAGTTTCATCCACTGTGCTTCAATTTTATGCGCGAGCCAATCACCACAAATGATGGGCCGTGCACGCATTCTGCACTATCTGCTGTGCACAAAGAATTTCTCATTGAAACATATCTGATTCGTCCAGGATGGCGCTGCAGGAAAGGACTCTAAACGGCCTTCAATTTGAAGCGTCCATGAAAGGGGATGCTGGAAAGAGAGTATTACAAGTTAAAACACCAATTAAACAGCCAACACTCGGGATATCAGGAAAAAAAAATGAAAACAAACCAAATTAAGAATACCAAAAAGAAGCAAAATGAAATGAAACCAAATTAAAGAGTGGAGTGAATGGTGTGTAGCTCCCTTCGGTCTAATCAGTGTGCTAAGAGAGCAGCCGGAGTTGCTCCCAAACCATGCTCTGTCAAAAGTTTATACCCTTCTAAAACTTGAACTCCCATACGCTCTCCATCATGAATTGAGCATATCCATGAGGTGGTTGCCACCTCTCTTCAACTCCCTTTATTGGGTACTGAATGGAGCACCCCTATGACACCACCCACACAAAACAAAAGAAGAGAAAATCCCCTACTCTCCAATGTGGATGAATGGACCGTCCTCCCCCCTTCTTCCTCTACCGTCCCTCCACCCTTCCAATATAGAATAGTAGAGAACTTCTTAAACCAAGAATAACCAAAGGCAAATCGTTTCTTGTCAAGCTGAGTTCATGAAAACAGAGAATCATGAGGATCGCCATAGTGCAACGCCTTGGTCGATCCGCCTTGTCGTGTTATCTACTACGGCCACTTCCATTGCTCCTCCAGAGACTTATAGTTAAACTGGTCCACGTCCCCCCTTCTATTGGTATGCCAGGGTCTTTAATTTGTTTTACTGTTTAGCTTCTGGGACCTTTAGTTGGACGGGTTTTAGTTGGGGGCTACGTTGAGCAGGGCATTTTTCGTAATTACAGCGCATTATTGTCATATAATTTTTGGGGTACTTTGAGTCCAATAATAATGACGACAAACGTTCTCTCGAAAGCGTCCTCACACGTTTATTTGATGCTATTAGAGCGCACAGAGGAAGGCATAAAAGAGATGAGATAGAGAGCTCCTCTTTTTCGTCCTTTTCTTTGAAATTAGAGACCTTCGTAAGCTAACACCTCAGCCTTTTTCTGCTTACTGGTGGGCAAGGGCCCAAATACAAATGATCGGGCTTGCTCTGAGCATATGGGCTGGATCGTGTACGGATTTGTTGCTTGCCCTGTTAGTTGATAATTTCCATTCGATTTCCATCTATCACGGATGATGATGACATTTAGAAAAGAAATTTCTAACAACGGCCGGTCATATATATGTTTCCAAGTAAAATCCAGAGATGACGTTTGAACATCATCATTTCGTAATCATGCATCGCTTGCATGCCGTGGTGCAAGTCTTTGGGCTAGTATTGGAAGATAAAAAGGGACTTTAATTATACTAATGTGAATATATTATTGATTTATAGTGCTCCATGTGTCAATGCATCTGTATTGGCCATTCATTTATTGCATGTAGAATTGAAGTTAGATCAGATAATATACATTAAAATTTATTTTTATATCTAAAACTATTCGTATATGGATAAAAATTTGAGCATCCAACCGATATCCATATTCGTATCTATATCTGTCGAAGAAAAATATATATAGATATAGATGGACAACTATCCGATCCATATATAAATATCCAATTTTGTTTATAATTTTATTTAATTTTATATAGCACTCATAACATTTAAGAAAAAAAATGAATCTGTTAATATGCTATTAACTTTATTTATCATCCACTTAGTAATATTGTTAATTCTATGATCATAAAATTTAATTTTTTGACATATATTCATATTTATTTTCATATTTCTAGCATTTTCGATTTGTATCCAAATTTATTTAAAATAGACATGTGTTGGTGCAAAAATCCGCTTGCGCCGGAGAAGCTGGAGTCGAGGGAGTCGCGGTCGCCGCCGGGACCTGCAAAGGAAGTCTAAACCGGAGGTGGGGTTGCTCCGGCAAGATCCTCCGACGCTCAAGTCAGTTCTTTGCCTCAACAAGAATGGAGTGCTCGAACGGAGAATTTAGCAGAGTTTTGAGGCAAAAATGAGAGCTTATAAAATAACGTATCTGGGGTTTCTCTTTTATAGACGGAGGGGGCAACAGATTGATAGCGACGCCTGTAACCGTCTGGTAGTGGGCCGCCCAGAGTCAGGAGGAATTTATTGCGGAGGGTAGTGGAGTGGGATCGTGGCTATCGTCGTGGCTTGCCACGTGGAATCAGTTACGGGGGCTGGAGCGGCGTCCGCTGTCGTGACTCGTTAGGGAGTGGGGGACTCGCACAGAATCCGCCGCAGGGAGTGGAGCAGGGTCATGGCCGTTAATACGGCCTGTCAGGGAGTAATGGGGCTACGCAGGATCCGCTGTAGAGAGTGGAGCAGTGGTGTCCGTTACTGTGGCTTGTCAGGGGATCCAGACTTGTTGGCCGAAGTTCGATTGGAGTCGGTAGCGAGGCCCGACACCCGTAGGAGTTTGGACGAGGTCTTCTTGCAGTTGGGGGTCGTAGGCGGAGTTCGGCTCCCGTAGGAGTCCGGGAGGAGACTTCCTATAATTGAAATAAAAAATGAAGTCCGGCTCCCGTAGGAGTCTGGACAAGGCTTACAAGCGGCAGAAGTCGTGGACGGAGCCCGGCTCCTGTAGGAGTCCGGGCGAAGCCTTCCTTGCCGTAGAACTTGCGGACGGAGCCCGGCTCCCGTAGGAGTCCGGGCGAAGTCTTCCTTGCTGTAGAACTTGCGGACGGAGCCCGGCTCCCGTAGGAGTCCGGGCGAAGTCTTCCTTGCTGTAGAAATCGCGGACGGAGCCCGGCTCCCGTAGGAATCCGGACGAAGTCTTCCTTGCTGTAGAAATTATGGACGGAGCCCGGCTCCCGTAGGAGTCCGGACGAAGTCTTCCTTGCTGTAGAAATCGCGGACGGAGCCCGACTCCCGTAGGAGTCCGGACGAAGTCTTCCTTGCTGTAGAAATTGTGGACGGAGCCCGGCTCCCGTAGGAGTCCGGGCGAAGTCTTCCTTGCTGTAGAAATCGCGGACGGAGCCCGGCTCCCGTAGGAGTCCGGGCGAAGTCTTTTTTGCTGTAGAAATTGTGGACGGAGCCCGGCTCCCGTAGGAGTCCGGGCGAAGTCTTCCTTGCTGTAGAAATCGCGGACGGAGCCCGGCTCCCGTAGGAGTCCGGGCGAAGTCTTCCTTGCTGTAGAAATTGTGGACGGAGCCCGGCTCCCGTAGGAGTCCGGGCGAAGTCTTCCTTGCTGTAGAAATCGCGGACGAAGCCCGGCTCCCGTAGGAGTCCGAGCGAAGTCTTTCTTGCTGTAGAAATTATGGACTGAGCCCGGCTCCCGTAAGAGTCCGGGCGAAGTCTTCCTTGCTGTAGAAATCGCGGACGGAGCCCGGCTCCCGTAGGAGTCCGGGCGAAGTCTTCCTTGCTGTAGAAATCGCGGACGGATCCCGGCTCCCGTAGGAGTCCGGGCGAAGTCTTCCTTGCTGTAGAAATTATGGACGGAGCCCGGCTCCCGTAGGAGTCCGGGCGAAGTCTTCCTTGCTGTAGAACTTGTGGACGGAGCCCGGCTCCCGTAGGAGTCCAGGCGAAGTGACGGGGGTTCACCAACAGTTGTCGAAAACTGGAAGAGACTCGCGAGGGTCGACCCCGCCAAGAACTTCGACCGAGGGTATTTTATGCCCAACACCAGTCCCCCCACTTCCGAGTTCGAATTTTGAATGAAGGAAGTACGGAGAAGTTGTCGCAGCCGAAGTTCTCCCCCTGACGTCCGGGCGCAACCGTCCTCGGATACGCTGGCATTTAATGCGCGCATGCCAGAGCCCTTTTTTCAATTATGGCGACCCGAAGAGTCTTTTTGAAACTCCCACCGAGACGTGATCCCAAGCGTCGCGCCATGAAAATTTGCGAACAGTCAATCCTCGATAGCGGCGAGTGGGACACGCGGGACGCGTGGCAAGCACCGGTTGGACTAAAGATGCCCGCCATCATAATTGCGCTAAGATCCGCTGCCTATTTAAACCCCCTACCCTTCCCTCGGGGCTTTACTCTGCCAAAAGGACGATACCTTTCTTCCGTCTGAGAGCCTAGCCACTCAGCCACTCCCTCGGTGTCCCTGCCAACTCCGAGCGCCCTTTGCGCCGGTCTTTGCCGTCTTCAGCCCTCCGATTCCTCTCTAAGGGATTTCCCCGCCATGTCCTCTACCCCGGGGGCCATCCTCAAGGGGATGTCGAGGGCTTGGAGGAAGGCAAGGAGGAGAACAGCGGTCCGTGAGTTCTCCGGTCATCGAGCGGCCGCTGAAGGTCCCTGTCGTTCCAAAGGGGGCTCAAGGAAGAATTTCTTCAACAACAGGGGTTTAATAATGGGGATCGCCGGTAAAGGTGTTCTGCCCGAGAATTTCAGAGTAGCAAGGCGGGGTGAAACCAGTCAGGAGGGCAGAGCTGTCGTCACGAGTTATGGCGGGATCCTTGATGCCGTCGGGGCCGAGGGACCAGAAGCGGTCGGCATCGACGGTGGGGCAGTAAAGCTCGTTGCGGGGGCGGTGGAAGTAGCACATGCCGATCTTGCCGAAGCATTTTGGACGGAGGCTATCGCGGATCTTCCTTTTCTCTTTCACAATCTCTCTGGTATATTGTGGATCCTCTCTCTTTTTCTCTATGGATATTTCGTTGATCTCAGGCTTTTTCTTGCAAATTTCGGATCCTCTCTTCTGTTCTTCTCTATTTCTTCTTTTTCTCTTCACATTTGATTTCACGTTTGATCCGCTATTTAATCTGCAATTTCTTTCATCAAATTAAGCATTTTGTAGCATTAGAAGCAAGAGAAAATAATTTAGGCAGATAAAGAGCCGTTAGAGAATTTTTAGGAAGCATAAATGACAATTAAAACGGGCAAAAAAATAGCCATTGCTGACATTTCCCATCGCAGGGGTCGACTCATGAGTCGACTCATGCTTCAGGGGTCGACTCATGAGTCGACCTCTGTTGCAAAAACCAGAGAATGCTTTTCTGGAATTTCTTGGCTCAAATTAGCAGGGGTCGACTCATGAGTCGACTCATGCCTTGTGGGTCGACTCATGAGTCGACTCACAGGTCGTGCCAAGCCAGAAAACTAGCGTGCCAAGGAGAATTTTTGCGTGCCAATCAGCTCACAGTGCCATGAGTTGACTCATAAGTCGACTCATGCACTTCAAACCTTCATAACTTCAAAAATATAAGTTCAAACACAATGAAATTTTCACCAATAGATTTCAAATCATTTGTTCTACCAAATGGTACTATCAAATCAGGATTTTAGTGAAATTACGATTTTGCCCTTGAAGAGCAAAAGGACTTTTTCATTTTAAAATATTGTATCCCTTCAATCTGCTTTGTAATCATCAAAATCAATCTAGGAGCAACAATCTCCCCCTTTTTGATGATGACAAAACATATGAACAAAAATATTTATGTTAAAGCATTAATTTCAAAAGAATCCATTATAGGTGTATATGCTTGAAAAGAGTATGATTCTTTTGGCATGTAATATAAATGCAAAAATAGTTTGTCCATTTTCTTAAAGATTTGAAAAGGGTATTAGATTATTTTGAGTTCAAGATATATCAGAGCAAGAGAAGATAAATAACTTTTTCTATGTATCAGAGCAAAAATAATTTTTACAATGATATCAGAAAAGATTTTATAATGTATCAGAGCAAGAAAATTTTTAATGTATCAGAAAAAATTTCATACAGTATCAGAGCAAATGTTATAATATATTAGAGAAACCTTCACACTGTATCGGATCAAATGTTATCATGTATCAGATCAAGTTGAAAGAAATTGTAGGATGTATCAGAGTAAAACAAATTTCTTATTGATGTATCAAGGTGAGTAAAATTTTAAAAGCAAGTTTGAATATCAGAGCTTATATATATAAAAAAAATACTTATTTGCATTGTTCTCATGATTTTGCTTTTGATGGATAATTTTTCGTTAAAGTTCTGTCTGATACCAAATTTTGATACCAAAATTTCTCAAAGTTTTGTTTAATCTTTCAATCCTTGTTTTTGTCTAATTTCTCCAATATTTGTTTAATTTCTTCAATATTTATTTTAATTTAATTTCTCCCCCTTTTTCTCATAATTTAGGGTTTTGCTTTTTGTCTAATTTCAATTTTTGTTTAATTTTAATTTCTTCCCCTTTTTGACATCATCAAACATAGTTAACTCTTCCTTTTCTTTTTCTGAAATATTCTTTAATTTCCTCCTCTTTAGAGTTTTTCACAAATGTTTGCTCCCCCTTAATGTAGCAATTATCAATAGTAAACAACAACAAGGAGAAGATAATATTTCAATAGATGTATCAGAGATTGAAATATAACCAAAATATAATCATTACAAAGTGGTAGAAATATAGGTAAAAGATGATTCCATTAATATCATAATTGTTTCAATACATAAAATTCAACCAGCTAAATGTCAATACATGGCCCCAAGGTATAGATCCTAGAACAAGATACTAACTCCTAAGACCAAGATAAGATCAAGATAAGTCAATGATCAAGACAAATCATGGATCGGAGTCATCAGATATGGTATGAGAAGATGATGGATCAGAAGTGCGTCCTCTACCCCGTCTGCCTCTGGCACGAGTAGGAGGGCGAGATGAACTGGGTGGCTGAGAACGCTGAGATGCTAGGGACTGAACAGAAAGGGTGAGTCTGATAGAATCAAGTACGTTCAGTGCTCTGGAAACAGATTGAAGTAGAGCAGTGAACTGGGTGGTAGCATGCTCACTCGATCCTCTTATCTCTTTCCTCAGTAGCTCATATCCACCTTCTAATGCTCCTCTGAGCCTTCCAGCCTCTGCAGTGAGGTCTGTGACCTCAATAGTAGACTCCTGTGGCTGGGGATGGGCCAATGCAAGAACTTGCCCCTGCAAGTCAAGAACTCTGCCAGTAAGTCTCCAGACTGTATCCTCAAGCTGCTGTATCCTGACGGACTGATCTGAAATCATCTGAAATACAGTGGAGATGTGGGGAGTAATGGTCTGATCAGAAGAAGTAGCTCCAGGTGCAAAAGAAGTACTACTCCACTGGCTAAACAATAAAGAAGCCACACGCTGTGAAATATGCTCGATCTGATCGTCAGCCAGTCTGAACTCTGAATGAGGTGCTCTGCTCTCTGGCTGATACACTGGTGTGGGCATCCTAGTAAACTCAGAAGGGCCAGCCTCAGTATCAGGAATGAACTGGGTATCTGGTGAAGCTGCCCTGAAATCATGTACAGGAGAAGATGGACCTTCTTTTTCTACTCTGCCTTCAGTTCTGTCTTCAGCTCTTTCCTCAGCTCTCTCCTCAGCTCTTTCTTCAGAGCCCTTGATCCAACCACCAACAGTCTTTGTAATTCCCATTCGGTGCAGGCTGTGTTGGTTGAAAGTGTCCACATGTGAGAGCTTGGTAGGTGTCTCTCCCTCACAGCTAACTCCAAACCTCCTAAAAACTCTAGTAAGGGCCATACCATAAGGCAAGTGTGCCTTGGATCTGTTCAAAGTTTCTCTCATGGCCTCTATCATAAGTGCAGGGAGGTTTAGGGGGGTCTGAGTGATGATATGAAATATGACACATACATCTCTGCCAGATAGTAAGTCATGTCTACCACTCCTAGGAAAGAATAGTTTTGTCACAATCTGATGCAGGACCCTCATCTCAATGGATAATAGCTTTGCTTCCAATTTGTTTAAATTTCCTGAAAAATCTTCTCCTAAGATAATTCTGATCCCTTCTTCTTTAATTGGGAGTTCCATATATGAGTATCCTTCACTAGGCAACTGAAGTATTTCTCCCAATATCCTAGAATCCAAACAGATGTCAATCCCCTTGACTGTTGAAGTCACTGACCCACTTCCATAATGTAGGTTCTGGTAGAACTCTCTGACTAGATCAACATAGGTGACTTCCTTAAGAGAGCAATAAAGTTCCCATCCTTGATTTTTGATCTTGGTAGCAAAAGTAAAGCCTTCTTTCTCAAAGAACCGAAAATCTATATTTTTCCCGGTTTCTACTTTTCTATCAGAAAGAAGATTTACACTGGGGCTTATGGAAGATTGAGAGGGACCTTGAGCAGGTACTGAAATTGGATTGGGAACAGTGGAAGACTGAGCATGCCTTTTCTTTCGGACAATTTCCTCAGGCTCTCGGATTGATTTTCTCCTTTGGGGAAGTTTCATCTTTGGAGCCATATCCAATAAAGTAGCAGACAAGAAGACTTGAATTCAGTGGAGGAGGGATCACAAAAGAGTAAAGAAGAATTTTGGTGGAGAAAAGAAGTGGATTTTGAATGAACGGTGAAGTTCTAGGGCACGTTCCACCCGCGCCTATCACTGCGAGAAAGCACAGAAAAATCTTTTTCAAGGAGGCGATTTTTGGTGGAGAGGAGGAGGGAGAATTGCCTCGAAATTGATCCTTGGATTTAGAGCAAAACAAAAGTTTGGAGAGGACGGCTTTCGGAAGAAGAACGATGAGAAGATGAGTCGTCTCACAAACAGGGTTTCCCGTTTTAAAAAAAATGAACCCGATGGAAGTTGGTGGGATTTACAAGTTTACCATTGAGTCGACTCATGGGGGTTGACTCATGAAGTTCAGAAATTCAGAAAAAAAATACAAATAAATTCCAAAAAAAATTAAAATTTTGGGGGAAGGAATTTTGCTCAATGATAAGTTTTTAGAGAGATAAACCTGAGCTTTTGGGACCAGGATAGATGTTGAAAATTGAGCTCTAAGAGTTTTTGACATCTATTCTTTGGAAATTGAGAAATTTCAGACAAATGGATCTAGAATTCCTAGATTTCTCCTAATTTCACAGAATCTTTCCTCACTAAGGGCCTTTGTAAAGATATCAGCTAATTGATTTTCAGTGCAAACATATTCAAGAATTATATTTTTATTTTGAACATGTTCTCTTATAAAATGATGTCTTATTTCAATATGTTTGGATCTTGAATGTTGTATTGGATTTTTAGATAGATTTATGGCACTTGTATTGTCACATTTTATTGGAGTTTCATTAAGTTTGATTCCAAAATCTTCGAGTTGTTGCTTAATCCACAAGATTTGAGCACAACAACTTTCGGCTGCAATGTATTCGGCCTCAGCCATAGACAGTGCCACCGAATTTTGTTTCTTGCTAAACCATGAGATTAGGTTAACTTCAAGAAATTGGCAAGTTCCACTTGTGCTTTTTCTATCTAATTTATATCCAGCAAAATCAGCATCAGAATATCCTAACAAATTAATTTGTGAGTCCTTAGAGTACCATAACCCTATAGTTTGTGTACCATTTAAGTATCTAAGGATTCTTTTAACAGCATTCAAATGAGATTCCTTAGGATTAGATTGATATCTTGTACATAAGCAAACACTAAACATGATATCAGGCCTACTTGCAGTTAGATATAATAATGAGCCAATCATACCTCTGTAGTATTTTAAGTCTACGCTTTTACCTTCATTATCCTTGTCAAGCTTACTTGAGGGACTCATTGGTGTGCCAATAGGTTTGCAGTTCTCCATTCCAAATCTTTTGAGTAGTTCCTTGGTGTACTTGCTTTGGGTGATGGAGATTCTCTCTTTTGATTGTTTGATTTGGAGTCGGAGAAAGAAAGTGAGTTCTCCCATCATGCTCATCTCGAACTCTCCCTGCATAAGCTTAGCAAAGTCTTGACAAAGGGATTCATTAGTAGACCCAAAAATTATGTCATCAACATAAATTTGTATAATTAGCATATCATTTTGGTTTCTTCTAATAAATAGGGTTGTGTCTACATTGCCTCTTGAGAAACCATTATTTAGTAGAAATTTGCTTAGCCTTTCATACCATGCTCTAGGTGCTTGTTTTAGGCCATATAAAGCTTTATTTAATCTAAAGACATGATTGGAAAAAGCATGATTTTCAAATCCAGGGGGTTGTTCTACATATACTTCTTCAGAAATATATCCATTTAAAAATGCACTTTTAACATCCATTTGAAATAGTTTGAATTTCATAAAGCAAGCATAAGCAAGTAGAAGTCTAATGGCTTCTAATCTAGCAACAGGTGCAAAGGTTTCATCAAAATCAATTCCTTCTTCTTGATTATATCCCTTAGCAACCAGTCTTGCTTTATTTTTAATTACATTTCCATGCTCATCTAACTTGTTTCTAAAGACCCATTTTGTGCCAATTATTGAATAATCTTTAGGCCTTTTCACTAAGGTCCAAACATTATTTCTTTCAAATTGACTGAGTTCTTCTTGCATAGCATTAATCCAGTTATGATCATTTTCAGCTTCTTCAAAAGTTTTAGGTTCACGTTGAGATACAAAAGCACAATGATTAAGTATATCTCTAAGTGAAGAACGTGTTTTTACCCCATGCATAGGATCACCGATAATTAATTCCTTAGGGTGGTTGTGAACATACCTCCATTCCTTGGGTAAGTCATTTGTACCTTGAGGTTGTTCTTGAATTTCTTCACCTTTCTCATTTTGTTCATCTTCTTGATCTTTGTCTTCTGGAGTTGCTGAATCTTTCAGAGTGATCTCCTTCATACCTTCTATTAGTGGATCTGCATCATCAACACCCTCATTCTTCCTTGAAGGAGGATCGTTAGATTCATCAAAGACAACATGTATGGACTCCTCAACTACTAAGGTTCTTTTGTTGAACACTCTAAATGCTTTACTAGTGGAGGAGTAACCTAGAAGGATTGCTTCATCTGATTTTGCATCAAATTTACCAAGTTTTTCTTTGCCATTATTTAATACAAAACATCGGCAACCAAAAACATGAAAATAGGCAATATTTGGTTTTCTTCCTTTCCAAAGTTCATAGGGGGTTTTCTTTAAAAATTGTCTTATTAAAGCACGATTTAAAATGTAACATGCTGTGTTAATAGCTTCCGCCCAAAAATATTTTGGAAGGTTGCTTTCACAGAGCATGGTACGGGCCATTTCTTCTAAGGTTCTATTTTTCCTTTCAACTACCTCATTCTGTTGGGGTGTCCTAGGAGCAGAGAAGTTGTGGCCAATTTCATTTTCATCACAAAAATTTTCAAAGTCATGATTTTCAAATTCTGTTCCATGATCACTTCTAATATTTTGAATTGAAAACCCTTTTTCATTAGTGACTTTTCGATGAAATTTCGTGAAAATTTGAAAAGTTTCATTTTTGTGAGCTAAAAAGAAAACCCAAGTAAAACGAGAGTAATCATCAATTATTACAAATCCATATCGTTTTCCTCCTAGACTAGTGGTTTTAGTTGGTCCAAATAAATCCATATGTAAGAGCTCTAAAGGTCTAGAAGTTGAAATAGTATTTTTGGATTTAAATGATACTCTAGTTTGTTTACCTAATTGGCATGCATCACAAATTCTATCCTTTTCAAAATTCAATTTTGGCAAACCGAGAACTAAATCCTTTTTGATTAATTTTGAAAGAGAATGCATACTAATATATGCAAGTCTACGATGCCACAGCCAACTAGTCTCATTTATTTTAGCATTTAAGGAAACTAGGCATTGCATGTCTAATTTAGTTAAATCATTCAAGTCTACCATATAAACATTGCCATGCCTATGTCCTATAAATTTAATGCCATCGTTAATAGGACTCGTCACAATGCATACAGATGATTCAAAACTTACTTTATACCCTTTATCACAGAATTGACTAATGCTAAGTAAGTTATGCTTTAAACCTTTAACAAGTAAAACATTCTCAATGTATTTGGAGGGAGTGATACCAATGTTACCTATCCTGATGATCTTTCCTTTGCCATTATCTCCAAAGGTGACCATCCCTCCATCCTTAGCATCAAGCGTGATGAATTGTGATTCATCACCAGTCATGTGTCTCGAGCATCCGCTGTCAAGATACAATTTCCTGTTTCCTTCTTGGGATGCTAGACACACCTGCAAGCACAGATCGAGTTTCTGTCTTAGGTACCCAAGCTTTCTTGGGTCCTTTCAGGTTAGTCAGAATGGTTCCTTTTGGAACCCATATTTTCTTTGTGTTTGCATATTTGTTAATAAGACATGTGTATGATTTATGTCCTATTCTTCCACATTTAAAATAAGTAATATTTGTAGGCTTTTTGCTTGAATAAATTGCATAAATATCCTTCAAAAATTTTTGTTTCTTCAGGGGTTTATAACCAAGTCCAGCCTTATCATATATAGCTTTCTGATTATCAAGGATCATATTTAGCTTGTTTGAACTTAAGGTGAACTTATCTACCATAGATTTCAGCCTGTTAATTTCATCCTTAAAGTTTTGATTTTTTTGAATCAATGTGAATTTTTCAATTGAAAGAATTTCAGCTTGTTTCACTAAGGACTGATTTTCCAATTTCAGCTCTTTGTTTTTCTTCCCTAGTTTCTTTAATTCATCAATTGAATCATAGAATGCTTCATGCAATTCTTCAAAATAAATTCACTAGTGGATTCAGAAGTTACCTCATTTTCATGTGCCATCAGGCACAGATTGGCTTGTTCGGTTGAGGTTTCCTCGTCGGAGCTTGAGTCATCACTCGCACTCCAGGTCGCCATCATTGCCTTCTTTTTGAATTTCTTTGGACCTTTCTTCAATTGAGGACATTCGGATCTGAAATGTCCTGGCTTCTTGCACTCGTAGCATATAGGGGTTTGGTCTTTCTCCTTTTCTATGCTTTGATCCCCTTTTGTGAATTTCTTTCTCATCCCCTGTTTCCTTTTTCTTAGAAACTTCTTGAATTTTCGGGTGATGAGAGCCATCTCCTCATCCTGATCTTCATCTTCAGAGTCATCTGTTTCATAATCAGGTGAAGTTGTGGATTTGAGGGCAATGGTTCTTTTCTTTTTGATTTCATCCTCTTGATGTTGCATCATGCTAAGTTCATGAGTCATCAAGGATCCAAGAAGCTCTTCTAGAGGTAGAGTGTTCAAGTCCTTTGCTTCTTGGATGGCAGTCATCTTGACTTCCCAAGTTCTTGGCAGTGACCTGAGAATCTTCCTTACAAGTTCACTGTTAGTATAAGATTTGTCAAGACTCTTTAAACCATTGATTATATCAGTAAAACGAGTAAACATAGCAGTTATGGACTCATCATGCTCTATTTTGAACAATTCATATTTATGTACAAGCATGTTTATTTTAGACTCTTTTACTTGATTTGTTCCCTCATGGGTGACTTCTAACCTATTCCATATTTCTTTAGCAGATGCACAAGTAGAAATGCGATTAAATTCACTAGCATCTAGTGCACAATAAAGAACATTCATAGCTTTGGCATTTAATTGTGCCAAATTCTTGTCAACCTCATCCCATTCTTTCTCGGATTTGGTTGACTCCTCACCATCTATAATCTTGGTGGGTGTGTGAGGACCATTCACTATGATACTCCACATATCATAGTCGAGTGCTTGTATGAAAATCTTTATCCGAGCTTTCCAATAGGTGTAATTAGACCCATTGAAAAGTGGAGGTCGGTTTGTTGATTGCCCCTCAGCTAGAGAAGTTCCAACATGGGTTGCCATAGATCTTTGGCTCTTTGATTGTTAGATCAAAGAAGGGCTAGAGCACTGGCTCTGATACCACTTGTTGCCCAGCTATGCAACCCAAGAGGGGGGGTGAATTGGGTTTCTAAAAATTTTAAGCCCAATAAATAACTTATGAAGAACAAAACAATGGCTTTAAATCAATATTAGTATTGCAAGGATATAATAAAGAAATAAGATAAAGCGATAAAGCACACCACAAACACAAGGATTTATAGTGGTTCGGTGCTAACCTTGCACCTACATCCACTCCCCAAGATCCCACTTGGGAATTTCAATCCACTATCCTTTGTATTCAACCCGAATACAAAACGTCGGAAACTCCGACACTAGCTATCCCAAGCTAGAATACAAGACGTCGGAAACTCCAACCCTAGCTATCCCAAGCTAGAACACTTGTTTCCCGGGTACAAGCAAACCCAAAACACTCCGATTTCAGGTTCGGATCAACCTTTCCTTGTTTTGGAAATCCTCCAAAAATAAGAGCAAAAACTCACAAAGAGTAAAAATATTTAGAGCACAGATTAATACAATAATAGCTCCTTAAATGAGCAAATATAACAATAAAAGCTTTACTCAAATGAAGAACCCCTTTTTCAGATTTTCTCAAGATGAATGAACGGTTGAACGCTTGAGAAGAGGTTGATTGTTGATTGAAGATCTCTTGAAAGCTTTGAACGATCTCTAGATCAAGGTTGAAATGATAGGCGTGAAGAATTCTCTCCTTGAAAGATCTTCCTTTTCTCTTTCACAATCTCTCTGGTATATTGTGGATCCTCTCTCTTTTTCTCTATGGATATTTCGTTGATCTCAGGCTTTTTCTTGCAAATTTCGGATCCTCTCTTCTGTTCTTCTCTATTTCTTTTTTTTCTCTTCACATTTGATTTCACGTTTGATCCGCTATTTAATCTGCAATTTCTTTCATCAAATTAAGCATTTTGTAGCATTAGAAGCAAGAGAAAATAATTTAGGCAGATAAAGAGCCGTTAGAGGATTTTTAGGAAGCATAAATGGCAATTAAAACGGACAAAAAATAGCCGTTGCTGATATTTTCCGTCGCAGGGGTCGACTCATGAGTCGACTCATGCTTCAGGGGTCGACTCATGAGTCGACCTCTGTTGCAAAAACCAGAGAATGCTTTTCTGGAATTTCTTGGCTCAAATTAGCAGGGGTCGACTCATGAGTCGACTCATGCCTTGTGGGTCGACTCATGAGTCGACTCACAGGTCGTGCCAAGCCAGAAAACTAGCGTGCCAAGGAGAATTTTTGCGTGCCAATCAGCTCACAGTGCCATGAGTTGACTCATGAGTCGACTCATGCACTTCAAACCTTCATAACTTCAAAAATATAAGTCCAAACACAATGAAATTTTCACCAATAGATTTCAAATCATTTGTTCTACCAAATGGTACTATCAAATCAAAATTTTAGTAAAATTACGATTTTGCCCTTGAAGAGCAAAAGGACTTTTTCATTTTAAAATATTGTATCCCTTCAATCTGCTTTGTAATCATCAAAATCAATCTAGGAGCAACAGCTACACGCACTGGAAAATGCGGCTGGGAAGGACAGAAACGGGAAGAGAAGTTTGCAGCTTGAAGCGGCCTCCGGTGTGTCCTTTCCAAGCTTTGTAATAATGTATTCTTTTCTGGCCCTCCGGGTCTTGTAACGTACATCTTGTTAGTTGAAAAATGAGAAGGAGATTTTGTTACCTCGTCCGCACCTCGCATCGAATTGTTGTCTGTCGAACTTCCTTCTTCTTCTTTCTTCTCTCTTCCCCCTTCTCTTTTCTCTTTTTTTTTTTTTTTTTTTGACGTCGTCCTAAGGTCACCGATGGCCCTTTTATCCGTGTTGAATTGTCATTTGCCGAGCTCCTTTTTGACTTTTATGTCGTTCGAAGGTGCCCGGTTGCCACCGTATCAACCCATCCTTTCCGTCGGTGGCCGCAGGCTCGCCTGGGGCCATTCGAGTTTGGTGTCCCCCTCAGGGCTTGAGCTCGGAGGTCCGATCTTCCATCACCCTGAGGAAGTTGTCCTATTTTGCATCGAAAGCTTCCTTGAAAGCTGGGACTCCTGATGGGAGCAGTTTGTTTTCCAATCGTCGCTGATGCGGTCCATCGCCTTCCTTGCTTGAAATTTTTCTCCGCTCTCAGCGAGGCTACGGGAGTTCGGCTTCCGTAGATGAAGTCAGGGCGAAGGTCGGCTCCCGTGGGAGTCTGGACGAAGATCACCAGCAGTTGAAGTTGGTGACGAAGCCCGGTTCCCGTAGGAGTCCGGACGGAATCCTCCCTGTGATTGGAGTTGCGGACGGAGCCCGGCTCCCATAGGAGTCCGGGCGGAGTCTTCCTGCAGTTAAAGTAAGGTGCGAAGTCTGGCTCCCGTAGAAGTCCGGACGAAGTCCTCCTAGCGGTAGAAGTTGCGGACAGAGCTTGGCTCCCGTAGGAGTCCGGGCCTTCGACTTCGCTCAATCTAGGGCGAGGTTCTCCTCCTGTCCTTAGCAGAGCTGTGGGGGCATGTATGGGCGTTGCAGGGCCTCTCCTCCTATCCGGTCTAAATAGAACCGGATCTTCGACTTTGCTCAAGTTAGGATGAGGTTCTCCTCCTGTCCCTAACAGGGCTGTGGGGGCGCATATGGGCGTTGCAGGGCCTCTCCCCCCATCCGATCTAAATAGAACCGGACCTTCGACTTTGCTCAAGTTAGGGCGAGGTTCTCCTCCTGTCCCTAACAGGGCTGTGGGGGCGCATATGGGCGTTGCAGGACCTCTCCCCCCATCCGGTCTAAATGGAACCGGGCCTTCGACTTTGCTCAAGTTAGGACGAGGTTCTCCTCCTGTCCCTAACAGGGCTGTGGGGGCGCATATGAGCGTTGCAGGGCCTCTCCCTCCATCCGGTCTAAATGGAACCGGGCCTTCGACTTTGCTTAAGTTAGGACGAGGTTCTCCTCCTGTCCCTAACAGGGCTGTGGGGGCGCATATGGGTGTTGCAGGACCTCTCCCCCCATCCGATCTAAATGGAACCGGGCCTTCGACTTTGTTGGGATGAGGTCTCCCTTTCGTTTTCGATACAGTTTGTTTGAATTGTCCAAAGGCATATAGGTATGCAGTTTTCAATTAAAATGAAGATACTGGTAGTACATTCGTAAGTTTTCCGAGCTCTACGGTCGCGGGAGGTCGGCTCCTCCGAGTTCCTTAAGATAATAAGTTCCGGACCGGACTACTTCTTTGACTTCATACGGTCCTTCCCAGTTTGGGGCGAGTTTCCCTCGATCCTGAGGTTGCGAGACAGCGGCTCGTCGAAGCACTAGATCTCCCGCTCTAAAGGCTTTGTTCTTGACCCGGGCGTTGTAATATCGAGCGACTTTCTGTCTGTAGGCTGCCATTCAAACCTGAGCTATCTCCCGTCTTTCTTCCAGCAGGTCGAGGTTGGCTTTAAGACTTTGCGAATTTTGATGTTCGTCGAACGTCACGACTCGTGCCGACGGGAGTTTAAGCTCGATTGGGATGACAGCCTTCGCACCGAAGGCTAAAGCAAAAGGGCTCTCCCCCGTAGGTAGCCTCTGGGTAGTTCGATACGCCCACAACACATGATAAAGTTCGTCCGCCCAAGTTCCCCTCGCTTTTTCAAGCCTTGTTTTAATCCCCTGCAAATGGGTTCTATTGGTCACCTCAGCTTCGCCGTTCGCCTAGGGATGGGCCACTGATGTGAAGTTGTGGGAGATGTTTAGATCTTCATAGAATTCGACAAATTTTGCTCCCGCAAATTGCCGTCCATTATCAGTGATTAGGGTTCTAGGCAGACCGAACCTACACACAATCGACTTCCAGACGAAATCTTGCACTTTTGCTTCTGTGATTTTCGCTAGTGGTTCGGCTTCAACCCATTTGGTGAAGTAGTCGATCGCTACAAGGAGGAACTTCCTTTGCCCAGACGCCATGGGGAAGGGGCCAAGTATGTCCATCCCCCATTGTGCAAAAGGCCCTGGGGCACTCAAGGGTGTGAGCTCGGTGGCGGGCTATCTCTGGACGTTGGCGTATCTCTGGCATCGATCACACTTTTTGACATATTCAATCGAATCATGATACATCGTTGGCCAGTAATATCCTTGGCGGAGCAACTTGTGGGATAAAGATCTAGCCCCCAAATAGTTTCCGCAAATTCCTTCATGTACTTCCCACAAGGCGTAGTCAACTTCCGAGTGCCGGAGACATTTCAAGAGGGGCAAGGAGTATGATCTCTTGTACAATTTGCCCTCATAAAGGATGTACCGGGAGGCTTGATTTCGGAGCTTCTGAGCTTCCTTCGCATCCTGGGGGAGAACTCTATCTCTGAGATAGATTATCAGTGGGTCGACCCAGCTGGGCTCGTGGTCAATCTCCATCACGGGCCGCGATTCTTCTGTACTCGGGTGTTTTAGAACTTCGAAGAGGATGCCTTTGGGCAATTCGGCCAGAGCCGACGTCGCCAGCTTGGAGAGAAAGTCAGCCCTGGTATTTTCCATCCTTGGGATTTGTCTAATGTTGAAGCTGTTAAAGGCGGGGGTGAGCTCCTTTACCTTCTCAAGGTATTTGGCCATACTGTCCTCCCGTGCTTCATAACTCCCGCTGACCTGCCCCACCACCAGTTGAGAGTCACTGTGCACCCGGAGCTGACTTATCCTCAGCTCTCTAGCGATCTTTAGTCCTGCGATCAGAGCTTCGTATTCTGCTCCATTGTTTGTTGCGGGAAACTCGAAACGCAGAGCGTATTCCGCGATGACTCCCTCTGGATTGACCAAGATCAGGCCCGCACCTGCGCCCGACATGTTGGAAGATCCGTCCACATAGAGGGCCCAAAAGTGATTAGCGGGATCGGCCTCTTCTTCGGGGGAGTTGGGTTGGGACTTCAGGTCGTCAACTTCATTTTGTTCAAGTTTAGCCTCCTCTGGGATGGTACACAATACTATGAAATCTGTCAGTATTTGGGCCTTTACTGCTGGTCTGGATCGATAGTGGATGTCGAATTTCGTGAGCTCGATCGCCCATTTCGCCATCCTCCCGGAGGTGTCCGCCCGGTGCAAAACCATCTTGATTGGTTGGTTGGTGAGTAGCGTCACGGTGTGCCCTTGAAAGTAAGGTCGGAGCCTCCGGGCTGCAATCAACAAGGCGTAAGTCAATTTTTCTAGTTTGGTGTACCTGGTCTCGGCATCCCTCAACGCGCGGCTAACATAGTAGATCGGCCGCTGGACTTTCGTATCTTCTTTGACAAGGACGACCGCGAGGGCCATGGGAGAGACCGCCAGGTATAAAAATAGCTCCTCCCCAGGCTCAGGCTTTGCCAACAGCGGGGGTGATCCAAGGTAGCTCCTTAATTCTTCGAATGCCTGTTGGCACTCAGAGGTCCAACAGAAGTTCTTCGGCTGCTTGAGGGTTTAAAAGAAGGGTAGGCACCATTCGGCCGACCTTGCGACGAAGCGATTAAGGGCCGCTATCCTCCCCGTGAGGTGCTGAACCTCTTTTATCGACTTTGGGGAGGCCATCTCCTGGATGGCGCAAATTTTCTCTGGATTGGCCTCGATCCCGCGCCCTGATACCATGAAGCCCAGGAACTTTCCTGAGGTTATGCCGAAAGCGCATTTAGTTGGGTTCAGCTTCGTTCTATATTTCTGGAGAGCGCTGAAGGTCTCCTCGAGGTCGGCGACATGATCTCTGAAAGATTTGCTTTTTACGAGCATGTCGTCCACGTAGACCTCCATGTTACGGCCGATCTGCTCCTTGAAGATTTTGTTCACCAACCGCTGGTAGGTTGCGCCCGCATTCTTGAGGCCGAAAGGCATGACCCTGTAACAGTAAAGGCCACGATTAGTGATGAAAGCTGTCTTTTCTTCATCTTCCGCGCCATTCTAATTTGATTATAGCCGGAGAACGCGTCCATGAAGGTGAGGAGCTCATGGCCCGAGGTTGCGTCCACCAGTTGATCGATTCTGGGAAGGGGGTAGCTGTCCTTCGGACAGGCCTTATTCAGCTTTTTGAAGTCTATGCATATCCTCCACTTGCCGTTTGCCTTTTTGACCAGGACAACGTTGGAAATCCAATCAGGATAATTGACTTCCTTAATGAATCTGGCCTTAAGGAACTTATCCACTTCCTCGGCTATCGCCTTCTGCCTCTCCGGAGCATGACTTCAGATTTTTTCTTTCATCGGTCGATGCTTTGGATCGACGACTAGATGATGCTCCATGACTTCCGTGTCGATCCCCGGCATGTCTGCTGGGACCCAAGCGAAAACGTCCGCATTCTTTTGTAGAAAATCAATGAGACGCGTCCGCACCTCCTCCCCTAGGTTGGAGCCGATCATTACTACATGCTCCGCATTTCCGTCGTTCAAAGGGATCGGTACCAGATCTTCGATTGAGGCACCCCTCTCTTCGGTGAGGTCATCACGAGCGTCCAATCCATCGACGGGGCAGGAGTCAGATTGATCGCCTCTTTGCAAGGCTATATTGTAGCAGTGTCTGGCCAGGGCTTGGTCTCCCCGGACCTCTCCGATCCCTTGGTTGGTGGGGAACTTCAACTTCAAATGGTAGGTCGATACGACGGCTCGGAGAGCATTGAGGCCAGATCGGTCGAGGATTGCATTGTAGGCGGATGGCGCCTTCACCACCAAGAAATTCACCAGAGCCCTGGATTGCCTTGGATATTGACCTGCGGCCACAGTCAAAGTTATTATTCCTTCCGTCAGAACGGCGTCGCCGGTAAACCCTACCAAGGGAGAGCTAATCGGCCTCAGATGACCGTCAAGAGTGGACATTCTTGAAAAGGTGTCGTAGAACAAGATGTCGGCCGAACTCCCATTGTCGACAAGAATGCGACGGACGTCATAATTTGCTATATTCAAGGAAACTACGACCGCATCGTTATGAGGGAATTGAACTCCCTGAGTGTCTTCTTCGGTAAAGGTTATGGGCTCTTCAGTCTTTTGTCGCTTGGGGGATACAGCCGGTATGCTGGTCGTTTCCTGCCGGGATCCTCCCGAGATGGTATAGGCGGAATCCGTCGGAGGCCGATCGTCCAGCCACTCCATGCTGGCGACCATAGCCGGAGAAAGCGGGGCTCGGGAAACCAAAGGCGAGACCGGGGTCCGGGATATGGCTGCGGAGGCCGTGGGTAGCTGTGCGGATGCTTCGCGAGAAGGCATCAGGCGAGGATCCCGTGGGGGAAAGAAGGAGTGGGTGCCGGAGGAGACGATCGGAGGCGGCTCCGTTGAGCGCTCCTTTAAGAACAAGGGTACTGCGAAGGCACGACCCTTCCTCTAGCGCCAATCCTGTTGGTGCAAAAATCCTCTTGCGCCGGAGAAGCTGGAGTCGAGGGAGTCGCGGTCGCCGTCGGGACCTGCAAAGGAAGTCTAAACTGAAGGTAGGGTTGCTCCGGCAAGACCCTCCGACGCTCAAGTCAGTTCTCTGCCTCAACAAGAATGGAGTGCTCGAACGGAGAATTTAGCAGAGTTTTGAGGTAAAAATGAGAGCTTATAGAATAACGTATCTGGGGTTTCCCTTTTATAGACGGAGGGGGCAACAGATTGATAGCGACGCCTGTAACCGTCTGGTAGTGGGCCTCCCAGAGTCAGGAGGAATTTATTGCGGAGGGTAGTGGAGTGGGATCGTGGCTATCGTCGTGGCTTGCCATGTGGAATCAGTTACGGGGGCTGGAGCGGCGTCCGCTGTCGTAACTCGTCAGAGAGTGGGGGACTCGCACAGAATCTGCCGCAGGGAGTGGAGCAGGGTCATGGCCGTTAATACGGCCTGTCAGGGAGTAATGGGGCTACGCAGGGTCCGCCGCAGAGAGTGGAGCAGTGGTGTCCGTTACTGTGGCTTGTCAGGGGATCCAGACTTGTTGGCCGAAGTTCGGTTGGAGTCGGTAGCGAGGCCCGGCACCCGTAGGAGTTTGGACGAGGTCTTCTTGTAGTTGGGGGTCGTAGGCGGAGTTCGGCTCCCGTAGGAGTCCGGGCGGAGACTTCCTGTAATTGAAATAAAAAATGAAGTCCGGCTCCCGTAGGAGTCTGGACAAGGCTTACCAGCGGCAGAAGTCGTGGACGGAGCCCAGCTCCTGTAGGAGTCCGAGCGAAGCCTTCCTTGCCGTAGAACTTGCGGACGGAGCCCGGCTCCCGTAGGAGTCAGGGCGAAGTCTTCCTTGCTGTAGAACTTGCGGACGGAGCCCGGCTCCCGTAGGAGTCCGGGCGAAGTCTTCCTTGCTGTAGAAATCGCGAACGGAGCCCGGCTCCCGTAGGAGTCCGGGCGAAGTCTTTCTTGCTGTAGAAATTGTGGACGGAGCCCGGCTTCCATAGGAGTCCGGGCGAAGTCTTCCTTGCTGTGGAAATCGCGGACGGAGCCTGGCTCCCATAGGAGTCCGGGCGAAGTCTTCCTTGCTGTAGAAATCGCGAACGGAGCCCGGCTCCCGTAGGAGTCCTGGCGAAGTCTTCCTTGCTGTAGAAATTGTGGACAGAGTCCGGCTCCCGTAGGAGTCCGGGCGAAGTCTTCCTTGCTGTAGAAATTGTGGACGGAGCCCGGCTCCCGTAGGAGTCCGGGCGAAGTCTTCCTTGCTGTAGAAATCGCAGACGGAGCCCGACTCCCGTAGGAGTCCGGGCGAAGTCTTCCTTGCTGTAGAAATTATGGACGGAGCCCGGCTCCCGTAGGAGTCCGGGCGAAGTCTTCCTTACTGTAGAAATCACGGACGGAGCCCGGCTCCCGTAGGAGTCCGGGCGAAGTCTTCCTTGCTGTAGAAATTATGGACGGAGCCCGACTCCCGTAGGAGTCCGGGCGAAGTCTTCCTTGCTGTAGAAATCGCAGACGGAGCCCGGCTCTCGTAGGAGTCCGGGCGAAGTCTTCCTTGCTGTAGAAATCGCGGACGGAGCCCGGCTCCCGTAGGAGTCCGGGCGAAGTCTTCCTTGCTGTAGAAATTGTGGACGGAGCCCGGCTCCCGTAGGAGTCCGGGCGAAGTCTTCCTTGCTGTAGAACTTGTGGACGGAGCCCGGCTCCCGTAGGAGTCCAGGCGAAGTGACGGGGGTTCACCAACGGTTGTCGAAAAATGGAAGAGACTCGCGAGGGTCGACCCCACCAAGAACTTTGGCCGAGGGTATTTTATGCCCAACAATATGGATATAATTTTTGTATCTGATTAACATTCACATTCATATCTTTATTTGACAAACAAAATAAATATGGATATAGATATATCAATATTCAATCCATATCCAATTCGATTTTAGTCTCAATTGCGAGTAACAATAGTGCCCATGCTCTCTCATCTTTTTCCATGCCATTCACTGAACTTTGAGTTACTTGGGAAGCTCTCAAGGTGGTTATCTCCAACTTTCTCCATCCTTATATCATCCTTGAGGGTGATTCGTTTATCATTATTCGTTGACTTTCAATAAATCCCCTACACTCTCCTCGCTATCCTTTGCTCCCAAACATTTTCTTGCTATCATTGGCTCTTCAACATTTTTTTATCTAGCATTCTTTCAGAGAAGAGAATACCATGGTTGGCTGGTTAGTGGGGAATGGTAGCTCCTTTGACATCTTCAAAGATACGCAAATTCATCAAGAGTTAGTGTTTTTTCTTATTGCTACTAATGCTCAAGAGCTATGTTTCTCGCTCTCTTTGAGCTGTGTCTTCTTTTTCTTGCTATATCCCTCTATTATTTTTGCTGTTCTAGCTCTATTTATATTGCTTTCTTTACAAGTAATAAAAAAAAAAGAAAAAATAGCAAGTAACATTGATATTGGAGAAGCTAAGATCTAGAAAGTCAAAGCGGATATGCTTTTCCACCATATTTTACATACGAGCACAAAATATCTATTTTTAATGATGCATACATAATTTCTTCACTGGATGATGTGATGAGATATAAATGGAGCAAAAAAAAAAAAAAAAAAGGGAAGCTAATCTCCTCTTTTGTTATAAGGAGCAACCTCAATCGAGAAAGCAAAAGGTTAGGAAATGCTCCAAAACCTAGAATCTATTTTCTCTACAAGCACCAAAGTGTGACCAAGATACCATGTTCATTTAGGTAACGTTGTGAATGTCCAGCAAGTTGATATTGATTTCTATAAATATTTAGCTGTTGGATATACGCAAGAGGACACATCCATGATGCAATGTTCAACATTATATGATGATGAAATGAAGACTAGTTCAAAATTATACAAGCTTCACACTGCTACAGGTACAAACAATCTCAAACCATAATATTTGAATGCGTTAAACGTGGGCATTGCATGCTCGAGTAAAAACTGTATTACTGTGATTCTCTATCTAATCAGTATTCTTCTCTACTTATATGACCTGGTAAACATGTTTCTCTTTTAAATGTTATATCTCCAGTTTCATCTCCCAAGAGGGAGCATATTTATTACCGGCATTAGCATCAGCAAATGAAATGGTTGAACTAAAAGATGGATTTCATTTTTTTGTTAAGTATTATTAAACAATGACATCTTTAGTTCCGCATTGATCGTGAATCAAGAGAAAATATACTGATAATATTTTCAGTTGAATCTGAGGAAATTCCCAAACCCACCGGCTAGCAGCGCTCCAAATGAGTTTCCGGCCAACATCCAGTCTCCCATCCTCGAGGTGCCAGGCGTGCGTCGCGCGTGCTCTTTCTTTTTCGCCGCTCGCCTGCCCCAGCCAAAACCTAACCCTGAACCGAAGGGCCCCGATCCCTCTCTGTCTCGTCCAAAACGAAGCACCGACAAAAGAGGCCTCCGCTCTGCAAGAAAGCTATGTCTTTATCTCCTCATTGCTCCACTTCTTGCCGTGTTTCTTCCCTTTTCCTCGCCCAGCTTCCCACAAGATCCAATTCCAGTGTTTCTCTCCTCAACTAAATTCCCTTCGAATTCTTGGCTATCGGAATTTCCAAGAAACTATACTGAGAAGGTCACTTTAAGTGCGTTCTTGCTGTTTCTTGCTTGTTAGAATTTGTTGTACTCCTGCGAGTTCTCTTCTTCTAAAACCTAGATTTGTAATACAAAAACAAGAGAGGGTCTTTCTTATATGATTGTAATCTTTGAATTGAAAAAAATATAATATAGTGAGATTTCATATGATTTTCTGAAGAGGGTGGGAGAAATGTCGATGTTTTTAGTTTCTTTCTCAAATTGTAGGGATGAAGGCTATATGAATTTGACATGAAGGGTCCTCGCTCTGGTTTATTGTTATAGCCATCATAAGGTAATGCCACCGTGGGTAGAGAACTATGCTGCCATTTGTGCTTTAAGGTCTTTGTTCATGATTGCTATTGATGCTATAAGATGTTCCTAGTATGTTGCCTTGCTTCATGCTGGTGATAGTGGGAGTGTGGAATTGGTACCCGCTTTGCTTCATTTTGAGAATCCCTTCACTTCCTCTGTTTAACTAAACCAGGGACCCAGTTATATTTCATAACCATGGGTGTGAATCACATGAATATGGTTTCTAGTTATCCCATAAACTGTAGGGAAATCTCGTCATCATTATTATAGCTCTGATGATCTTATCATTTGAATTAAACAAAACGCAGCCACATGCATGATCCACTTATCATGTCGATTCGGTTGCTTTTGAGTTTCTTCACGACTAATACTTTCTGAAGCTAGTTATATGATAAAACGCCACATAAGCGGATAAACATCATCAGGGGATGGAATTGAGCATGTAGAAAGGCAGTTAACACTTATGAATTCATTAGTCTGCAACACAAGCTAGGGTTTTCTCCTGGAAACAGAAGATATCTCTCCACATGGACATCATTGTCTAAAGTCAAGCATTTATGATTGATTTTGGCATCCAACCGACCTACACATGGAAGGTCCTATAAGTATGTTGGTCTTGAGAGGAGGTTTGTATATGCCTTACGGGCATCACCGCATAATGCCTGATGGGGGAAAAAGATGCTTTTCCTTGGTGACATTGAAGCATCTGTAGTACAGAGCTTACATGACTTCATTTTTCAGCTGTCTGCTGGTCATGAGCATCATAGATTTTCTGACACTTAACTGAAGAACTAAATATTGGCAGACATCATTTTTTTTGGTAAATTTTTATGTGATGATGCCGAGTCTCATGTTAATGCTATAACTTTTAATAGTATTAGAGAATTGTCCGTTGCTTTAATATCAGAGAATATGTAACAAAGACATAATGGACACATCCTGGAATGAAAACTTTGCGCAGTATGGATCGCTGAAACAACCACTGACCAAGACCGCATTCGTCTAATCATCAAGGTTTCAAATGCTTCCTTCTGAACTTCTAGTGCTAGGGAGCTACTTAATCTTTGAAGGGAAACCATATGATCTGTTCTAGAATGCCTAGAACGTTGAAGAAAGGAATCTTTGATGCAAACCCATGTAATTTTGCTCCTGGGATAAAAATGTTGAAGTTCTAGTATTTGGAATTGGAATAATTTTTTAATCCTTGGGAGAGGTATTGCCCTCAGCAGAGTGATCAGTGTGCAATGGCTAGACAAAGAAGAATAATGGAAGCAAGAACATTGTTTAAGCCTTTTAATGATTGAAAGCCCAAGAGGCATCACCGAGCCTTGGCTTGACTATGGAAATAGGCTACAGTTCTGGTGAACAGAATGCTAGGTGGTTTATTTAGTTGAGGTTTTCATGGTTGTTGCATCCAGATCCCATGACTGATTCATTGTCAAGTACATCCTGTGGTGGCTTCTCTTGGTAAATCTTATTCACCTTTCTTGATTATGGGACCTGTGCTTAAGAATGGAGAGGATGAGTTGAATCAATATTTAGTTCTCATACATTTTGAACTTCTGATGTCATCCACCACCACTCTTCTAGCTAGGAGATACGCGTGTAGGTAGAGAGATTGTGGTAGTTTGATATATTAAGTTAATAAATTGGATTATTTTGAAAAAGAAGAAAGGTAACCTAAGCTTTAAGCTTGAAGGTGCATTTGAGCTATGATAAAAATGATGTGTTCATGCTTATCTTTTGTTTTATTTATGAGTGTAGCACAGATGTTACACATTAAAAGTGGTCTGTATTGCTAATGAATGAATACTCATACAAGATCTTCAACACATAGTCCTTGAGGCATATGAAAATTTAAGCTCATTGAAAATTGGAGCTATGATAAAGATGACATATGTTATTGCTTATGCTTTATTTTATGTTTAATTTTCTTAATTGCTAATGAGTCTTATATGAGGTGTTTGCATATTTCTTGGGCATCTTAAAATGTTAGCTCACTGGAAATTTTGTTATAATTAATACAAATGAAATAGGTGAATTAAAAGCTGAACCAAGTGACTTCTGTATTAAGTTGCTTGGCCCGTTTCCTGGGTTCGCCTGGGCTATTTGAAGGGCTTGCTTATGCTCCTGCAGAAGGGACTAGGTCATATGTTATACAATAACATGGTTAGGGATGAAGGTATTCGTGAAATGGAAGTGACATCTTCCATTAAAAAAATAATTAATTTGGAATTGCTCTATGAGAGGCCACGCTATCGACATAAATTTGACCTTTTAGAATTTGAGCTCTGCCATTATCAATGAATGAAAGTTGCAATCAAAATTTCTCTATTTAGAGAATTACATTTTTCTCTTTCCTTACAAATTGTGTCATGTGTTTGCTCATCAAGAATTATATTGAATGTCGCATGGCAATGCTAGTGGTTACCCTTCTCAAGGTTTAGATTCTGTATTTTCCTTAAGGAAAAAGGTTCTGATTACATATTTCATAAGTAGCATTCAAAAAGGGTGCCCCTTTGCATGAGGGTCCCAAAAATGTGGTGTCTGGGGATGGTTAGATATATGTTGCCCTATCTTAACATGCGGAAAGGTTGTTTTCTTGTTTCAAATTTGTTACACCAAAGTTAATATGGAGTAACCTTACTGCTGTGCCAAAGCCAGCCCTCTGGCTATATAGCATTATGAAAACATTTCCTTCATGATTTAAATCTTACAATTATTAATTTTTCCCTCTTTGTGTGTGTCTGGGTGGGTTGGGGGATAAGCTGCTTCATTTTAATATTAACTATGATACTACATCAGACTATAGTTAATTAAGTGAAAGAATTTGGTCACTGCAGGGTGCTTGAAATTAATGTATATGAAACTAAGCAGAATGGAGTTGTACTTAGCCTACTCTATTGCTTTCTTTTTACTTGGCTGAGGTAATAATTTAAAATAAGCATCATTACTACTGTCAAGTTGTACTTCTTGGATTCTTTAGTGGATTTATCTAAATTTAGTATTCTGTTTCAGGTAGGAGAGATCTAGATTTCTATGTGCCAAGTTTCAAGTATCTTAGCGCCTACTATCATCTCTTTCAGACTTCTGACCCCTTGGCCTATTTGAACATGTTTAATGAACATAAAACAATGCATCAGTAAAATGATTAGACAATGTCATTATTAGTCATGGATGGCCTTGAGTAAGTGTCCATGTAAATCTAATTTTGATGTCTTCATTGTATTAATAGAATTTCCTTTTGCTGTATATGCAAGTGTTTGGCTGAATCACAAGATGTTTTATAACATATTAATACATTATTCTTTGATGGTCAACAATGGTGAAAAGTATGCACCATGTATTTTGCGTCATGAGATTATGTTGTTTTGAGCTTTTAGAGAAGCTGACACTCAGCCTAAGTTTCAACTTCCAATGCAAAGTATTGATCTTTGACATTGATTATAGAACTGAAAATGGATCGGATATGAATCAGATATCACCATATCCATATCCATATTTATTTTGTTTGACGAATATAAATACGGATACGGATATTATTCGATTACAAAAATTTATATCCATATTTATTTTAAATGAATATGAATATGATTCGGATACTGGAAGTATGAATATAATTATAGATATTATTTAGATAATTAAATTTTATGACTACAGAATCGAAAATATTATTAAATAGATGATAAATCAAGTTAATAACATATTTATATAGTTATATATTTTTTTTAAAAATTAATAAAAAAATTATATAAGATTATGTAAGATTATATATCGATTCGGATATTCGAATATGGATCAGATAGTTGTCTATCTATATCCATATCAATTTTTTTTGACGGATATGGATACGGATATTAATCGGATCATCAAATTTTTATTCATATCTGGATTGATTTGGATATGAAAATGGATCCAGACAGATAATATTCATACTACTTTTATCTCTAACATTGATACATGAACAATGTCTAAACTTAACATATGATGTCTATCTCATTCATGTTTGGTTTTTTTTGGGTAATATATGTTTCCTTTGGTTTTATATGCAAGTATTTTGGCCAAACCATTTTATTTACCTATTGCTGTTACATTTTGTAAGGCACATGTTAATATACATTATTCTTTGGGTGTGGCGAAAAGTTTGCACCGTGTATTTTGCATTATGATATCACATCAATTTGAGCTTAGGGTAAGTTAGCCTGAGAAGTGCTAAAGTGACTTTCAGTTCACTTTTGAATTAAGATAACCAAAGGTGGCTTTGGCTCCCAAGGGAACCAAAGTCAAATTCAAGTGGCCATTGAATCTGAGGGGGGAGGGGGTTTGGGTGGATGGATTATGTTATTATTAGTAATTTTATATTATGATATTTTTATAATTTCTAACAATATTATTATAACATGCTATTATCGTTAGAATATAATGATATTATACTTATTATGTTACATTATAATATTACTTATAATAACTAATAGTTTTTCACTATAAAATTATTATTAATTGTGTTGGTATTCATATTTATTCAAGCATTATTGTTATATTATTATGGCAACCATTGATGATATTATTATATTATACTATTATAGTATATTATGTTGAAATATAATAACATTATATTATTATAATATCTCATATTACATTATATTATATTATATTACACTTTATTATATTGTAGTGATTAAATTATTATTAATTATTATACTATTATTAATCAGAATCAGTCATGGTTGTTGTTTATATTATCAATAATTATTTATTTAATAATAAGATGTAAAGAAAATAATGAATAATAAAATAATATTATTTTTTATTCAATAGCACATGCTTATATTCACATTTGATGTAGTAAATAATATTATTTAAATATCAATAAAATAAATAATATTAATAAAATAAAAATATATTATTCATTCAATTTGTAACAACCTATCGGTCTATAGTCAATTTAATGAATCCGTGTAGTCAATTTAATGAATCCATGCTGCGGTATTTTTTAGTCTACATAAATTATGGGCCAACAGGATGATAATAAAAATTAAAAAATATGGAATTTTTTTTATCAGCTTTTTTGATATTTTCAAAAAAATGATAGGTGGTGACTGCAGCCTTCGAATGAACAGGATTGAAAGGCATTTTGAGGTTCACCATATCTAGCGATCTGAATATTTTTTAATTCTTTAATCACAGTGTTTTATTGTTCCGTTCTTTGCACCGTGGTAATGATAGTATTGTTTCATGTGAAAATATATATATTTCAAATATTTTAACTTTGTAATATTAAAAGTGAATACATTTGATTTTATTCTTTACAGTATTTTCAAAATATAAGTAAAAAAAATTATTTGATCCAATATTTGCATATAATCTTTCTTACAAGCTCTTTAAAAATAGATTATTCATGATTATTTTTCTTTTATGCTTCAATTAAACAGCAATATATTATTTAATATAAAAATTATATTAATCTATTTTATATTTTATAAATAATTTTAAATTCTAAAATTTTTACAACAAATCTTATCGGATTAGTGACTAGGACCTTTGGCCAAATTAATCTATATAAGGATTTAATAACTATACCATAGATCTTTGCCTAGGTAACCATGCATCGTGCATAAAAGATTGAACTCCATCCTGATGCTGTATGCCTGTGTCATTTATGATAGGTTTCATTATTAAATTTCACTTGAAATATTGTTTATTGATTTTTTGACTTGTACCCTTATTTATTTAAAATAAATATGGATTAGTTAAATATGTGCTTCATATTCATGTCCTATAAAATGAATTTGAATATACTTTAGTATCTATTTAATCTCCGAATATATATTCATATCTACTAAAAAATATAGATATAAATATAGATAGGGTGGTATACCATCCAATGACCACTCTCTTCCTTGAGCCCATGACCTGGGTCACGGAATGCTGTATAGGTTTCTATAACTAACCAATTAAGTTGTCTACGGGAATATAGTTTTCATTTCATAATATGCAACAGCCAGATATGTACATGGTAACACATTATGTTCGAGCTCATAAAAGAATACCGATTATGGATACCAGGCTACAGTGGCCAGTGGGCCCAGTTTTGGTTCTGATGGAAGGCCCACTTCGAATGTCGCCAGTTCGAGACGAGTTTGTTCGTAAAAGTCACTAGCCAAGCCTCTCTGCCTGCGTCAAAATCAGATCTAAAGCTAGACTTCCAACAATGTCAGATTGCAATTAAAATTAGTTGGTTCTTATGGAATAGATTTATGCATATCGGCTTCATTAACATGAAGATTAAAATTTGTGGAGATTTTACTAAGTTTGCATTCAAATATTAGCCTAAACAATGCTTTTATTATCGACGAAACAAACCAGCAAATTTCTTTGAAATCAGATATTTTATATGCCTGTTTGTAGATGATTATGTTATTATGTGTTGACAGCGTATGAAGTTAAGCTCATAATTTATAGAGAGCGTATTTACTATTTGGCCATATAAAATCGATGTGCTTCTAATGTTATCAAAGCTTATGTTATTGGCCATCTAATGATGCTGATTTGACTAGATGAAAAGTTTTTAGATGCTCATTGTTAGAAAATTAAAAAAAGAAAAGAAAAGGAAGAAGGCATAGCTTTCCCTTTAAACTCATGCATGGTTTGTGATGTTGGTCTGAAGCTTACCTTTGGGAGGGTGTTTAATTTCATTTTGTAACATGCTGCCATCGCTTCAGGGTTGAAGCTCAACAAAGGTTTGTGAAGTGCTCTGTCAAGCGTATGAAGTGTCTCCCCGTTTCTTCGCAGCCATGGATTTGATTGACCTCACATTAAGTTCTGAAAGCGTCCGGATATGCCTATCAGACGGCAAATAATGCTACGGGATGGAGGATTTACGTGAAATTTTATGGGTGGCCCGTGAAATTAATTTTTTCCCCTCTTTATAATATTTTATTTTTTAATTTTGTTGGATGCATTCTGTGACTCTTTCATCTAATTTTGAAAAAAAGAATCAGATTCCAATTGCATCATTTTCGCTATATACATATATATTGTAAGTTTACGGCTATTTTGCATTATTCCATCCTAGTGACGAAATACCATTAGAGTTGCAACTTGGATCAGCCCTCCACTGCCGAAGTGTTTATGGCCAGCAAGAAAACATTTAATTAACCATTCATCTTTGGCAGGCTCAAGCTGTAGCTGGCTGCAATAGGGACATGCAATCAAATGGATTAAACTATGAAATTAATCCAAAATGTAGTTTAGGTCGGATTTTTCAGGTTTGACTCGTTTTTGGTTTAAAAATTTTAGAAACCAAAAAAAATCGATTAGATTTCTGTTTAAATTTAAAAAAAAAAAATAGATTAAAATTGAATCAATTCGTGTGTGTCTACACACACATAGAGATAAACAGTAAATCAGTTCACTAACTAGTTTTCTGATTTATTTTATTTTTTTCTTACATTATGTCCAGTCGCTTCTAGGCTTTCATTTCCACAAATTTTTCATAATGTTCGTACCTCCGCTTTTTTCCTACTCCAGCTTTAGCTCTGGGGCTCATACCTCTCCTCTCCTCCCGCTCTTGCTTTAGCCTATGCTTCCTCTTTACTTTCACTTTAGCTCTAAATCATGTCTCCCTCTCTTTCCGCTCAGCTTTGTTTCGTGCCTCCTTTTGGGCTTCTGTCTTCTCACTTTATCTCTATTTATTCCAGTTCTACCAATTTATTGCACAAGATTGCTATTCATATCTCCAATAAACTGCCCATTTAGCTTATTTAATCCATCTAATCCATCCTATAAGTTGTCCATTTAGTATCTTTAGAATTTAACATACATAGCAGTCTATTTAATCTATCTCATGAGCTTATTGTTTGATAAAAATCTAGTAACTCATGATCGGATAAATCTAATCAAATAAAATCAATTATTTAGATATATTTGTATTATTTTTTTTATGTGATCGATTTGATTTTAATTTTAATTTTAAAAAATCGATTTAAGACGGTTTGATGTGAATGTTGCCCACGGACCGATCCCAGTCTATCCGCGCGCACCCCTGCAGTCCAAGCTGGATACGGCCCGTTTTGTCTTTTTATCCCCATCGGATCCCACATGAAGAAACCCCAATGGACACCCACATAGACCCGCAGCCACCTTTCTTACCAAAAAAAAAAAAAAAAAACAGAGAGAAAGAAACCTCGAAAATCCGTCTCCGTCGCCGGAAACAGCGAACGCTTTTTTTTCTTCCAAGGCCTGCCGTCACGCCTTTGGTTTCGTCCAAGGCACGCCAGCTGGTTTAATAACGCGAGGCACATGCGCCAGCTCGCCTGGCCTCCATGTACCTTTCCTTTTTTTTTTCCCTCTTTTCCTTTTTCTGGTTCGGGTTATTTGTCATTACGCCCGTGGGCCCCGTCCGTCTTTAGTTTTCTTTACTTCTTTGGGAAACTGTGGACTCCGGTACCAAAAAGAAAGAGAGAGGGAGGGGTTTTGCCTTCTCTTCCCTTTTTTTCCCCTGGTAAGTTTCGAGGGCTTATCTTTTGGTGTCCGAGGAAAACAGAGTGGCATGAGTTAAAATATTTTTCTGGCACGCCGACTGAGACAGAGAGGAGAGGCCGAGAAAACCAACGGCAAAAAAGTTTGGGTGGGTTGGTGTGAGTTGGAGCCAGGAGGGGTAATAATTACCGAGACGCCGGCCGTTTCCGTAAACTGGGGATATCCTTTCCTTTTTCTTTTTCTTTTGTTTTTGTCTCGGTTGTGCGTGATATCATCACCGTCTCTAGGTTTACCTCCCGCTCAATCCGCGTTCCACGCCACCCTTCGTCAAGGTTGCTGGTTGCTACCTACATATTTGGAGCCAAGCAGTGACCAAGTCGACTCATATTTTGCAGTACTAGTTGTTTTCAAACTTTCTTCCTCCCTTTTTACCAAAAAAAAAAAAAAAAAACTTCTTCCCACTTTAGTTGCTAAAAAAACCTTCCTCCTACTTCTTTGTCTCGGCAATTGATTTCCTACCGCCAAACCCCTACAGTTATAGATAGATATCTGTGGACATATTGTAAAGTCCAACCTCTAATCATTAATATGGTATGTCCGTTTAGGTCAAGCCTTGGAAGGTTTAGAACCATACTGGTTTCAATCAATTGCCCCATAAACTCGGTGCGTCCCACCTACACAGCACCTTTTAGTTAGACCGGAATTTGTCAATTAAGTCCAATAAACTGAGAGCTGGCAGAGAAGGTGGAGAATTGTTAGGTTCGTCGGCACTCGGGTCCTCCCTTGAAGGACACATCAAAGTCATGTAATAGATGTTTGTCACGGCGTTGTAATGGGATATGTATTGCTTGGATGCTGGCAGCCTTAGTTCACGCAAACTAGTTGGCCTTTCTTTATAGCAATTTGGCGGATATTAATGAGTTTTCCTACAAATTTTAGTATGAGTCGAAGAAATTTATTTCCACAACTTGGAATTTATTAAAAAAGAAAGAAACTAACAAGCAAAAAACGGTGAGATACTTGTTACCTTTGCCGGCCCCTTCGTAAATATCTCATCCATGTGATAAATGCCCACCAACCACATTTTGTAGAATCTTATTTTTGTTGCCCTACTCTTCTTCTTCTTCTTCTCCATTTTTTTTTTTTTTGGGCCCTCCTCTTCTGGCTCATATGTCTCGATCAAACAAGCATGCATGTTCCTCTAAAAAACAAGGACCTTGCTAGCCAACAATATTTTGAATTTCTTGATGCTTCCATTTTGAAGGATTCATGATTTACTTATAATACATGATTTAAAATTAGATTAATAATGCTGTTTGATTTAGGGGGAAAAAAAGGCTCTGGAACTCATAAGCCATTTGGATACCGCATGTCTCCTTGTTTTGCAAAGCCGTGACAGCGCTGAAAACTGGATGATAGATCAATGCATGCATTTCTTCTAGCTCTGAAAATTTAGTTAAAAGGGAAAGTCCATGAAGAAATAGTTATTGTTGGTGCAAAAATCCATTTGCGTCGGAGAAGCTGGAGTCGGGGAAGCCGCGGTCGCCGCCGAGACCTGCAAGAGAAGTCTAAACCGAAGGTGGGGTTGCTCCGACAAGACCCTCCAACGCTCAAGTCAGTTCTCTGCCTCAACAAGAATGGAGTGCTCGAACGGAGAATTTAGCAGAGTTTTGAGATAGGAAAAATGAGCTTAAAGAATAACGTATCTGGGTCCCCTTTTATAGGCGGAGGAGGCAACGGATTGATGGCGACGTTTGTAACCGTCTGGCAGTGGGCCGCCCATGGTCAGGGGAATTGATTGCAAAGGATAGTGGAGCGGACGCGTGGCCATCACCGTGGCCTGCCCCGTGGAATCTGTTACGAGGGGTGGAGCAGCGTCCGTTGTCGTGACTCGCCAGCGGATGGGAGAATCGCATGGAATCCGTCGCAGGAGGTGGAGCAGGCTCGTGGCCGTTATTGCGGCCTGCCAGGGGGTAGTGGAGCTGCGCGGAATCTGCCACAGAAAGTGGAGCAGGGGCGTGGCCGTTTCGGTGCCCTGCCAGGGGGCACGGATCTGTTGATTGAAGCTCGGCAGCGGTCGGAGCCCGGTTTCTGTAGAGGTCCGAGAGAGGTCCTCTCTGGCGGTTGGGGTCGTGGGTGGAGCCCGACTTCTGGGGGAGTCCGGGCGGAACCCTCCCGGAGTTGAAGTCGCGGGCGGAGCCCGGCTCCCGTAGGAGTCCGGGCGAAGTCTGCTTGCGGCTGCAGTCGTTGGCGTCGGGGATGAAGCCCGGCTCCCTTAAGAGTACGGGCGAAGTCCTCCTGCAATTAAAATTAAAGGTGAAGTCCGGCTCTCGTAGGAGTCCGGACGGGGCTTACCCGCGGTTGGTGCTGAGGACGAAGCCCGGCTCCCGTAGGAGCCCGGTCGGAGCTGTGCTGCAGTTGGTGTCGGCGGTGGAGCCCGGCTCCCGTGGGAGTCCGGGCGGAGCTGTGCTGTTATCAGCGGTGGAGCCCGACTACCATAAGAGTCCGGGCGGAGCTGTTATGCTGTCGATGGCGGAGCCCGGCTCCCGTAGGGGCCCGGGCGGAGCTGGGCTACAATCAAAGTTAGAGGTGAAGTCCGGCTCCCGTAGGAGTCCGGACGGAGCTTACCAGCAGTCCAAGTTAGAGGTGAAGTCCGACTCCCGTAGGAGTCCGGACGGAGCTTACCAGCAGTCCAAGTTAGAGGTGAAGTCCGGCTCCTGTAGGAGCCCGGGCGGAGCTACTCTGTTGTTGCGGAAGAACCCGGCTCCCGTAGGAGTCCGGGCGGAGCTGTTCTGATGTAGGTGGCGGAGCCCGGCTCCCGTAGGAGTTCGGGCGAAGCTGTTCTGATGTCGGTGGCGGAGCCCGGCTCCCGTAGGAGTCCGGACGAAGCTGTTCTGATGTCGGTGGCGGAGCCCAGCTCCCGTAGGAGTCCGGGCGAAGCTGTTCTGATGTCGGTGGCGGAGCCCGGCTCCCGTAGGAGTCCGGGCGAAGCTGTTCTGACGTCGGTTCCGCCGAGGGTTTCGGCTGTGGATATTTTATACCCAACACCAGTCCCCTTACTTCCGAGTTTGAATTTCAGACGAAGGAAGTACAGAGAGAGAGAGAGACAGCCGGACCCGTCCCTTCGAATCCTGCGCACTGCCGCCTCCAGATATTTTGACATTAAATGAGCGTGTGCCGGAGTCTTTTCGAATTGGAGCGGTACGAGGGGACGCTTCGAAAATCCCGCAGGTACACTGGCCTAGGTACGGCGCAATAATGGCCCCGCCAACCGTCAGCCGCTTTTAGCCGTCTGCCGGGGGGAGTGGGACACGTGTCGGATGTGGACTGGCCAGGAGGATTCGCGATCATTATGGCGCCGGATCCCAGGGTCTATTTAAATCCGTCCTCCCCCCTTCAGGCGTCCTACTCCATTTTTGAGTTTTCGCTGGTGTCTGCCTTCTCTTCGGGAGCCTTGCCCTAGTGAACGTCTTCTCGAGCCGTAGGCGCCTCTCGTTTCTCGCCCCCCAGGTTCCTCAGAGCAACATAGGTTAGTGCCAACCTTCTTCTTCTCTGCCTAGGGGCTTCTCCTCTCTTCGTTGCTTTTGTGCCTCCCTCCGAATTAGCCTTCGGCGCCTCGTTCCCCTTTCGGTCCGTCTTTTTAGGGTCCCTTAGGTTCTTCCTCCGAAACTGTTCAAAATGTCCTCTGACTCTTCTGCTCCTGGTAGTTCCGAGAGTTCCTCTGCTTCAAACCCCCAGGTCCCTGTCTCTGCAGACGAGCCCGCGTCCGGGATTGGGACTCGTCCGGTTTTCGCACCGGGCACAATTCCATGCTCGTCGACTCCGGACGAACTCCTTCTGATAAGGGTTCAGTATGGGGTTCCTCCGGAGTATGACCTGGAGCTACCTGGCCCCTCAGACCGGGCCAGCACTCCTCCACCCGGTCGCTTCTGCTTGTATCAGGAGGCGTTCCGTGCCGGACTCCGGCTCCCGCTTCCTGTCTTTGTTGCTGCCTTCTTCCGCTTCTTGGACATTTCCCTCGCCTCCGTGGCCCCGAATTCCTTTAGGTTCTTGATAGGGTTTCTCTCTCTCTGCCACATAGCCGAGGTCCAGCCGTCCCTTTCTTTGTTCAGGCATTTTTATACTTTCAAACGCCATCCTTCGGCGAAGGACTGGTGGTACTTCTCCCCCCAGTTTGGTAAGAAGGGGTTGCTGAAGGGCGCCCCTTCCTCGATTCACAATTGGAAGGGAAAATTTCTCTTCGTCTTCTGCCCGACCCTGGAACTGGGCCTACCCCCTTGGGGGTCTCTGAGGGATTCCGTCCGCCGGGCTCCCAACCTGGGAGAGGACGACCTCCAGGCCGCCAAGAAGCTTCTAAGTTATCCCGCTCCTTCCCTTCCTAATCTTCTGAAGGAGCAGCTTCTTTTCAACATCGGTCTGAGCCCTCAGGATCCAGCAAGTATTTATCTTTTCTTTTCTTGCCTTCTTCTTTTTCTCTTTATTTTTTTTTCGCTCTTTTCTTCTTCTTTCTTTCTCTCTTCTTTTCCTCTCCTTTTTTTTTTTTTTTTTTTAGCAATAGACGTCGAAGCCACGCGGATGCTCGCCAAGGGCATGAGGGCTCAGAAGAGGAAGGGCGCGATGACCTCCGGATCGACGAAGAGGGCCAGGGCGGAGGAGACGAGCTTGGCCGCACCCGTCCAGGCGATCCCGGCCATCGACATTCCTTCAGATGCCGAGCCAGCGGTCCCCCGGGCTTCCTCAAGGAGCCCGCCGACTGGGGGCTCGCCCCACGGAGGCGCCCGCCGCGGGGAGGAGGAGGAAATCGGTGGCTCGCAGGGCGAGTAGCCATCGAGCTGCTGCAGACGAGTCCGTCTGCTCCGAGGGGGGATCAGAGAACCCCTTCAACGACAAGGACCTGATCAGGCAGCTGCTTGATGGCTGCATTCTGTCCGACGTCGTGGAGAGGATCGACCGCGCCGATCCCGAGCAGCGGGCTTGGGATTCTTTGGGGTCCTTCCTTGAGGTAAGCGGATGTTTATTTGCATGGTCACTCGGCCTGTGTTGTAATTCTCTATCCGTCCTTGCAGATTGGGCACCAGCTCTTCGCCTATGTCGAGGCGACGAGCCGCATGAGAAGGGACCTCCTTCAGGCGGAGGAACGCTACCAGGCCGAGGTTTCCCACCTCCAGGCGAAGACGGCCGAAGTAGCCGCCCTCCAAGAGGCCCTGGAGAGAGAGAGGCAGGCCCGGGAAGAGGAGAGACAAGCCCGGGAGGAGGAGAGATGGATCTTGGAGGAGTCGGCGAGGAAGGCGGAGGCTGAGGTCATCCGTTTGGTCGAGCAGACTCCGATTCTGGTCTCGGAGGCCAGGGCCCTTGCGGTGGAGGAGTTCAAGGCCTCCGCGGAGATGAGGGAACTGAACGTCCAGTTTGGCCAGGAGGCGTTCACTAAGGGGTTCGAGCTCTGCCAAGAGAAGGTGGCCAGCAAATACCCCGACCTCGATCTCGGCTTTCTTGAGGAGTCTGAAGATGAGGCCGGCCCTTCGTCCGCCGCCACCGCAGTCGCACCCCCCGCGCCGAGTTCTCCACCTCCTGCCCCTGAGGTCTGAGACCTCCGATCTTGTGCCCTTATTTTGTCACCATATTTCCTTTCTGTTTGTCTTCAAAATTGTTCAATCAATAAAGTCGAATTTCTTGTTGTGGATGGTCTCTCCTTCCCCCTCCTCCTTCTTTCTGCCTTTCTTCTTGTAATGAGTCGGTCTTTGACGCTTGCACCTTCCGATGGCAGTGCCCTGCTGAAGCACTTCCCTTGCCCCTGGGGGTCCCGCTGAAGTCAACCATCCAGCGGTTGAAAAAGGAGGTCCTCCACCTGACGAAGAAGTTGAAAAAGTCGGAGGGCGAACTCCGCAAGTCGAGAAAATGCCATTCCGAGGCCGCCGCTGAGGCCGCCCACTTTAGGAGTCTCCAAGTGAAGGCAATCATGGATTACAGCCGGAGGAAGGCGAACTTCACAAAGGAGCTCGAGGAATGTAAGAAGAGCGCCAGCGACCGAACTTGGCCTCAAGAAGCCAGGATCAGCGACCTTAAGGTGGAGCTGTCAGCTGTGAAGAGGAAGATCGGCCAGCTGGAGGGAAACTCATCTCGGCTCCTGGCACGGGTTGATGATGAACAGAAGTGGTTGCAGAGAGTCTCCGACCTCCAGAAGCAGCTTCAAGACGCTGAGATGAGCCATGACGTGCAGCGGGCCAGCTGGCGCCGGCAAGTGGAAGAGTACAAAGGGAGATTCTGACAGGCGGCGGACGAGGTTGTTCGTCTCCAGAGGCAGCTGGTTACTAGGGCACAGCTTACTACGGCCCAAGATGCCGAAGAGCTCCAAGCCCTGAGAGGCACTGTCGAAGGGATTTCTGTCTCCCTTGGGGAGAAGACAGTCGAGCTTCAGCAAGTGAGCATCCAACTGGCGCTTGAGCGGAGGGCCGTCGCGGACGCAGAGGCGGAGTTCGAAGTTCTGCGGAAGCGGCGTCGAGAGGCGGAGGCTGAGAGCCGGCAACTTCGTCAGGCGCTCCAGGATACGCTGCGGAAGAAGAAAGAACTAGAAGAAACAGTGGAGAACCTGAGGCAGTCCTGGCTGAGGGATGGAGGTGATAACCCTAGGTCGGAGGAGGTGGGGCCTCCTTAGAGCTCTTTTGTAGTCACCCCCTTTTTTCTTCTTTTTTTTTTTTGTCGTTTTGTCCTTCTTTCCCTGGCCGTCCCGGCCCTGTAGTACATATATCGGAAATGGAAAGAGATCGTTTTGTGTTACCTTGTCTTCGTGTAGCACTGATATTGTCGTCGGTTGGACCTTTTTGGTCGTTTGGCTTGTTCGACATGGATGTCGTCGCGGGGGGGGGCTCTTTCCTTTCATCCGACCTTGTTACGCGGTCGAGTTTCGCCACCATTATTAACCCTTGCTGCTGAAGTGGCGGATGGAGCCCGGCTCCCGTAGGAGGCCGGGTGAAGTCTTCCTTGGCGGCGGAACCCGGCTCCCGTAGGAGTCCGGGTGAAGTCTTCCTTGGCGGCGGAACCCGGCTCCCGTGGGAGTCCGGGTGAAGTCTTCCTTGGCGGTGGAACCCGGCTCCCGTAGGAGTCCGGGTGAAGTTTTCCTTGGCGGCGGAACCCAGCTCCCGTGGGAGTCCGGGTGAAGTCTTCCTTGGCGACGGAACCCGGCTCCCGTAGGAGTCCGGGTGAAGTCTTCCTTGGCGGCGGAACCCGGCTCCCGTAGGAGTCCGGGTGAGGTTTTCCTTGACGGCGGAACCCGGCTCCCGTAGGAGTCCGGGTGAAGTCTTCCTTGGCGGCGGAACCCGGCTCCCGTAGGAGTCCGGGTGAGGTTTTCCTTGGCGGCGGAACCCGGCTCCCGTGGGAGTCCGGGTGAAGTCTTCCTTGGCGGCGGAACCCGGCTCCCGTAGGAGTCCGGGTGAGGTTTTCCTTGGCGGCGGAGCCCAGCTCCCGTAGGAGTCCGGGTGAGGTTTTCCTTGGCGGCGAAACCCGGCTCCCGTAGGAGTCCGGGTGAAGTCTTCCTTGGCGGCGGAACCCGGCTCCCGTGGGAGTCCGGGTGAGGTTTTCCTTGGCGGCGGAACCCGGCTCCCGTAGGAGTCCGGGTGAAGTCTTCCTTGGCGGCGGAACCCGGCTCCCGTGGGAGTCCGGGTGAAGTCTTCCTTGGCGGCGGAATCCGGTCCCGTAGGAGTCCGGGTGAGGTCTTCCTTGGCGGCGGAGCCCGGCTCCCGTAGGAGTCCGGGTGAGATCTTCCTTGGCGGCGGAACCCGGCTCCCGTAGGAGTCCGGGTGAAGTCTTCCTTGGCGGCGGAACCCGACTCCCATGGGAGTCCGGGTGAAGTCTTCCTTGGCGGCGAAACCCGGCTCCCGTAGTAGTCCGGGTGAGGTCTTCCTTGACGGCAGAACCCGACTCCCGTAGGAGTTCGGGTGAAGTCTTCCTTGGCGGCGGAACCCGGCTCCCGTGGGAGTCCGGGTGAAGTCTTCCTTGGCGGCGGAACCCGGCTCCCGTAGGAGTCCGGGTGAAGTCTTCCTTGGCGGCGGAACCCGGCTCCCGTAGGAGTCCGGGTGAGGTTTTCCTTGGCGGCGGAACCCGACTCCCGTAGGAGTCCGGGTGAAGTCTTCCTTGGCGGCGGAACCCGGCTCCCGTGGGAGTCCGGGTGAAGTCTTCCTTGGCAGCGGAACCCGGCTCCCGTAGGAGTCCGGGCCTTCCATTTTGCTTGAGCCGGCGCGAGGTTCTCCTCTCGTTACCAGCCTGCCTTGTGGGGGTGCGTTAGGGCGCTGTAAGGCCTCTCCCCCCTCCGGTCTAAGAGAATCGGGCCTTCAACTTTGCTCATGTCAGGACGAGGTTCTCCTCCTGTTCCTGACATGGCTGTGGGGGCACATTAGGGCGTTGCAAGGCCTCTCCCCCCATCCGGTCTAAAAGAATCGGGCCTTTGACTTTGCTCAAGTTAGGGCGAGGTTTTCCTCCTGTCCCTAACAGGGCTGTGGGGGCACATTAGGGCGTTGTAAGGCCTCTCCCCCCATCCGGTCTAAAAGAACCGGGCCTTTGACTTTGCTCAAGTTAGGGCGAGGTTTTCCTCCTGTCCCTAACAGGGCTGTGGGGGCACATTAAAGCGTTGTAAGGCCTCTCCCCTCATCCGGTCTAAAAGAACCGGGCCTTCGACTTTGCCCATGCCAGGACGAGGTTCTCCTCCTGTTCCTGGTATGGCTGTATTTTTTGCGGGATCCTACCCAGTCGTAATACATCCACGCTAGGTGGGAGGGACACGTTAGGCAAAAGAAAAGTAGATTTAAGGCGAAATAGTGAGTGATACATTTACAGTATTCCCGCTCCTCCTTGAGGTCCTCCGGTGATGGAGTCGATGGTCCCGATGGGAGGCCGGTCCCCGGGCTACTCCTCCCTTTTCTGCGGTTCAGGCGGCGGGAGGGCTCTTGGCCGGTCTCCTCTACCCTCAGGCCTGCGGCGGATGAACCTGTCGAGTCGACCTCGCCGAATGAGCTCCTCGATCTCGTCCTGGAGCTGGATGCATTCCTCCGTGTCGTGGCCGTGGTCGCGGTGGTAGAGGCAAAACTTGTTGGGGTTGCGCTTCCCGGGGTGTGTGCGCATCCTCTCCGGCCTAGGGAGCTGCTCCCTGACCTCCATCAGTACTTGGGCCTTCGAGGCGTTGAGGGGGGCGTAGTTGCGGAATTTCCCTGGTGGGGAACCCCGCCGAAACCTGTTGTCCGGGCTTCTCTGCCTGCGTGCCCGGGGTGGAGTGTGGGCGCGCTTATGTCCAGGAGGGGATCGGGAGCGAGGCCGGGCTTCCTTTGGCCTCTTCTCAACTGCGGGTTTACTCGAATCTCCCGCCTGACGCTCCCTTGCTGTCTCTTCGTCCTTCATCTTGAAGGCTTCTTCCGCTCGGGCGTATCCTTCAGCCCGAGCCAGTAGATCAGCAAAATCCTTGGGGTACTTCTTCTCCAGGGAGTACAAAAGATCATTCTTCTGAAGGCCACCTTTCAGGGCGGCCATGGCAACTGACTGGTCCAAGTTCCGGACCTCCAATGCCGCGATGTTGAAGCAGTTGATGTAGGCCCGTATGGACTCCCCCTCCCTCTGCTTGATGTTGATGAGGGACTCCGAACCCTTCCGGGGACGCCGACTGCTGACAAAATGGGCCACAAATTGGTGGCTCATTTGATCGAAGGAAAATATGGTACCCGGCTTCAGAGCCGAGTACCAGTTCCTTGCTGCTCCCTTCAAAGTAGACGGGAAAGCCCGGCACAGGATGGCGTCAGGGGCACCGTGAAGCAGCATCATCGTTCGGAAGGCCTCCAGATGATCAACCGGGTCCGACGTCCCGTCATAGCTTTCGAACTGGGGAAGCTTGAAGTTCGACGGGATCGGTTCCTGCATAATCATTTGGGAGAAGGGAGGGTCAGTGCAAATATCCTCACCATAAGCGGGAGGCGCGTGGCGGAGTTCTTCGATCCGCCGGTTCATCTCCTGGAGCTTCCGGTCCAGGAAATCCTCTCGACTTCGAGTCTCGAGGGTCCTTTGGTAGAACGGGGGTAGGGATCTTCCAGGGGTGGAGTCGTGGTCCGATTGAGGGCTTTCTACCCTCGGATTCGTCTTTCCGGGAAGGACGGGGCGGCTGGCCCAGGTGGCCCGCCCCGCCGTCGGGTTCTGGCATTCCGGAGATGCCCCCTCCGGATGCGCTGACGCCTGCGGTTGCTGCTGCTGCATTGCTTGTATGGCTTCGACGAGGCCTTTGACCTGCTGCGCCAGCAAGTCAAACTGCTCCGCGCCGACCGCCGCCGCCGGAGGGGGAGGAGGAGGCTGAGAAACTGGAGGGGAGGCCGGGGCCTGAGATCTGGCCGCGGAGGTCGTAGACCGCCGGGTAGACGCCTTGCGTGGAGGCATCGAGTGTCGATCTCGCGGGGGAGGATTAGGGGTGGATGATGGAGAAACGGTCGGAGGCGGCTCCGTTGAACACTCCTTTAAGAACAAGGGTGCTGCGGAGGTTCGTCCCCTTCCTCTAGCGCCAATCCTGTTGGTGCAAAAATCCGCTTGTGCTGGAGAAGCTGGAGTCGGGGAAGCCGCGGTCGCCGCCGGGACCTGCAAGGGAAGTCTAAACCGGAGGTGGGGTTGCTCCGGCAAGACCCTCCGATGCTCAAGTCAGTTCTCTGCCTCAACAAGAATGGAGTGCTCGAACGGAGAATTTAGCAGAGTTTTGAGATAGGAAAAATGAGCTTAAAAAATAACGTATCTGGGTCCCCTTTTATAGACGGAGGAGGCAACGGATTGATGGCGACGTTTGTAACCGTCTGGCAGTGGGCCGCCCATGGTCAGGGGAATTGATTGCAAAGGATAGTGGAGCGGACGCGTGGCCATCACCGTGGCCTGCCCCGTGGAATCTGTTACGAGGGGTGGAGCAGCGTCCGTTGTCATGACTCGCCAGCGGATGGGAGAATCGCATGGAATCCGTCGTAGGAGGTGGAGCAGGCTCGTGGCCGTTATTGCGGCCTGCCAGGGGGTAGTGGAGCTGCGCGGAATCTGCCACAGGAAGTGGAGCAGGGGCGTGGCCGTTTCGGTGCCCTGCCAGGGGGCGCGGATCTGTTGATTGAAGCTCGGCAGCGGTCGGAGCCAGGTTTCTGTAGAGGTCCGGGAGAGGTCCTCTCTGGCGGTTGGGGTCGTGGGTGGAGCCCGACTTCTGGGGGAGTCCGGGCGGAACCCTCCCGGAGTTGAAGTCGCGGGCGGAGCCCGGCTCCCGTAGGAGTCCGGGCGAAGTCTGCTTGCGGCTGCAGTCGTTGGCGTCGGGGATGAAGCCCGGCTCCCTTAAGAGTACGGGCGAAGTCCTCCTGCAATTAAAATTAAAGGCGAAGTCCGGCTCTCGTAGGAGTCCGGACGGGGCTTACCCGCGGTTGGTGCTGAGGACGAAGCCCGGCTCCCGTAGGAGCCCGGTCGGAGCTGTGCTGCGGTTGGTGTCGGCGGTGGAGTCCGGCTCCCCATGGGAGTCCGGGCGGAGCTGTGCTGTTATCGGTGGCGGAGCCCGGCTCCCATAGGAGTTCGGGCGGAGCTGTTCTGCTGTCGATGGCGGAGCCCGGCTCCCGTAGGGGCCCGGGCGGAGCTGGGCTACAATCAAAGTTAGAGGTGAAGTCCGGCTCCCGTAGGAGTCCGGACGGAGCTTACCAGCAGTCCAAGTTAGAGGTGAAGTCCGGCTCCCGTAGGAGTCCGGACGGAGCTTACCAGCAGTCCAAGTTAGAGGTGAAGTTCGGCTCCCGTAGGAGCCCGGGCGGAGCTGCTCTGTTGTTGCGGAGGAACCCGGCTCCCGTAGGAGTCCGGGCGGAGCTGTTCTGATGTAGGTGGCGGAGTCCGGCTCCCGTAGGAGTCCGGGCGAAGCTGTTCTGATGTCGGTGGCGGAGCCCGGCTCCCGTAGGAGTCCGGGCGAAGCTGTTCTGATGTCGGTTCCGCCGAGGGTTTCGGCTGTGGGTATTTTATATCCAACAGTTATATATCTATGCTACAAACAACACAAGAATTGCAAAATTACTTTTCAAGAGTTAATGTACCAGAGAAATTGAAGTATTCAAGCTTTGCAAGTAATGACTTGTAAGACCAGGCAATCTAGTTGACGAGCAAACTGGTCGGTGCAGCCCTCGAGCAAGTTAAGCATCAAGAGTTTGAAAAAGACACCAGTATTGATCATACTTGGAGATTCTCCGGATGTTATTTATATAGGACGGTGTTAACATCGATTACAAAAAAAGACGAACGTTCGACTTAATTGCTCGGTAGCTACCCACATATTATGGACGCTGGAGGTTTAATTATGTAGGTCGTGCAGTAACCGCTCAACCATGCAGGACAAACTATAACTCTCTTATAACATGCCTTACAAGTTTGCGAGATCATAACTATTCCTTTAACTTCCTCAAATATGCTTTAATTTGGAAATATATGGCTCGTTACTGCTCTGCATAGATCCGTAACTCGGATGGCTTCTCAAGTCAACAAATTGGTCAATATCGAGATTAGCAACTCAATTGATTACAGAGATCGATAATAATCACAAACCGACGAATCTACACCATATCATCCATCTGTTCCGTTCATCACCAGGACTAGCGTTCCCTTCCCACTATGTTCTACTTTCATAGCTATGTATAAGAAATGACTTCCGTGGAAGAGGGATTATACCATTATTATAATTTGTAGAAAGACTTTGGAAACCCTGAGAACGTACTTAACGCAACGCAATTGCCTTCTCTTGATGATTGGATGTCTCTCATATCTTGTTTGTATCCCGTGCTGTTTTTTTGAGTTTGCGACTGCTTAGATTCGGTAACCTCCAAAGAGGAGCCGCCTGCCGGTCTTTGAAAATTAGTTGGACGAAATGAAGAAAAGTTGGCGACGAGGGCTTCCCCACCGCCACGTCCCATGTCGGCACGGCGTTTCTGGCCACCAGGTGGTCTGATACGGAGACCGTTTCAACTGGCCCCCACCGTTTACTTGATTCGATGTTCCTCTGGGCTCCTTGTATTCCCGCCATCGCTATCTGAAGCCAGTGGTGGATGAATGGTCCTTGATGTGACTTATAAATATCAGATGAGACAAGCGGTGGAGCAGCGCTGATTTAAGCTTCATGTAATTCGTTTCCCAACGCGTTTCTGCCGTTGAAACGTTATCTTAGGCTGCTTCCCGGAAAGGAACGGAAAAGTATGGTGAGCCAATTGAGGTTTTTTTTTTTTTTTTTAAATTCATTTTTTGCATGAATAAGTCTAAATTGAAATTGTTTAAAAAATTGCTATTTTAATTTTGCCCCATTCCAAGCAGATATAAGATATGATCCATCAATAGTTTATCTAATTCACCTCCGTTTTTGGCTGATGGACTATGGTGTTTTATTGTTGGTTGCGTGCATTACAAGAACTTGGGAGGAGCGCGGAGACTTGCATGCTTCGGTGCCCACATGTTTCAAATTCGGCCATGCGGCAGATAAATTTATTAATGTATGTTTTTAAGTAAGAGAAGATTGAATATCGGTTACCAAATCAATTCATGGGTTTATAATTTTTTCAAAAGATGATACTAAAATCATATGCTTTATTCCAGAGTAGTACATGTAATCTATCATCAATTGCATCTTCATGCGGAGTACGGTGTAAGTACGGTACTATAAACCATAATTTTTTATAAAATATTTTAAATTATTAATATTTATCTATAAATCACTTAATTGTTCTTAAGATTTGTTGTCAACTCCAGATATTAAGACCAATCAACTGCATGTGACATGTTTCTCATTAATGTAATATATTATATTTTAAATTTAATTGTTTATTATAAATATATTTTTATAATAATATATAAATTTTAAAAAAAAATTATTTTTTTTTGAACATATTCACCAGTTGAATGGCAGTGATCCATCTCTAAAATAAATTATACGGGGGCTATAGCTGTACAACAAACAGACCGCAGATCTTTACCAAGAAAAAAAAAAAAACAAAACAAAACAAACAGACCGCAGATCCCCACTCAAAAAAAAAAAAAAAAAGAAAAAGAAAAAAGAAAATCTCATCATAAAATTATCAAATAAAGGAATAGAAAATTATATTTATTTCAAAAGAAAAAGAAAATGTATGAGAAACATAGCAATCATCTGGGTGGACCCCTTCAATTATGATTGTCAAAGCACAAGCTTTTACTTTGATTTAACCAGACACCTACGTCCTAACATAGATTCAAGAGTTCATCTCGTGAGTCCTAGCCCGCAATACTGGCTCGTCCAGCATAGCCGAAAGTTTGCGGGGATACAACAGAAACAAGGTCCATGTAGCTATAAGAGAACCCTAAGCTCCCTCCCTCCGCTGCCAAAAAATAAAGAATACCTTCCCTCGTCGACCCTACCCTTCCCTTGCCTCCTTCGTCCCCCCCTTTTAGCACCATGAAACGAAACAGAGCAGAGCTCACGGCCTCCAAAGCCCCCAAAACGCCCGCCAAAACCCAGCGCCGCTACAAGGATCCGACCTCCAAGGGGACGGAGAGGACAAGGGCGGCGGCGCCAGAAAAGCCCCGCAAGGGCGACGGAGCCGAAAAGAGCTCCGCCGCGGCCACCACCGTGAACTCCTTTGTTCCCGCGGCGTCGGCGCCGGCGCCGGCGCCGGAGGTGGAGCAGGAGCGGCCTCTCGGATGGGACGAGTTTGGGGGGTGGTGGTGGTGGGGTGCGGAGGAGGAGGTGCTTCTGGGCTGGTTCCCCTTTGTGGAGGAAGACTTCCTCTGCTCCGAGAACAGGGGAGGGTCGGGGCTTTTCTGGGAGGAGGAGGACCACGATATCTGGCAGCTCCAACACATCCAGGAGATCCCTAACCAAGCCAAATGAAACGAGAAAGATGGAGTTTTTGGAAGGAAAAGTGGGAGAAATACCAAGAATGACAGAGTTTTAGAGAGTAGGAGAAAACATAGAAACAGAGGATAAAGGCGGTAGTTTTCTTTCTTGTTCTTCTCTCCGTGGTTTTCTCTGTACAGAAGTAGAAGCTCCCGAGAAGAATACCGTGAAAACTGTTTCAATTTTAGTTCGAGTATGTTTGTTTGCATTGATTCCTTGTGCTTTCGAAAGGCTTGATGGGAAAGGCAATACATCAGTTCAGTTCTTTCTCTGCTCATATGCTGCTTTTTTTTTTTTTCCCTCTGTTCTTATGGGCTTGTTCCTTCCGCTCTTCTTCTTATTTTTTTTTGTTAAGAAATGAGAAGCCATTTAATAGGAGGACTAATTGCAATGTGGCCTAAAAGGAGATTCGCGCCATCGATTCCTCTGGTGTTGCGAATGTTTAGTTCTGGTCTCTGAAGAATACTTACAGGCATGTGCATGGCGGTAATGCTGGAGGAGTTGCTGCGGATGATTGGTATGGTTTAGTAAATCCAAGTGTGCTGCTAAAGAAATTTACTTCACTTTGCTCCTCTCCCATCTCTCTCTCTCTCTCTCGAGTGGGTTAGGATGGGTACAAGTCCGGTTAGGGAAGACAAGGTGAGCCGTGTTGTTATACTGTTTCTCATATTATTACTAAATTTTATCGAGTCGCATTTGTCTCTCTTTGATGAATCTGAGGCCCTAGAGAAATGCGAACTTGGAGCGATATTTAGCCAAAGTCCTATGGCTTCCTTGGTTGAATACGAATTTTGGTGGTGTTGTGGTGCAGTTTTTGAAGTATTTGATCTAAGATAATTCTATTCAGTGTTGCTGTCACCGTTATTTGACCTATTATATATATTTATTCTGTTGAGCAATAACACATCAGTGAGGTGAACATAGAATATCATGGCGCAAGATTTTCCATCATGTGTAGTTACCAATCATCATAAGGTAATTCTAGATGAAACTGTGATCAGTGTTTAAGCTCTTTTTTTGGTCACATTACTCATCTCCAGATTCGTGAGTTCATTCGATCATCGGATTGTTGGGTTGGAGATAATATTGTGACGTGAAACTCAAATCAGGCGAATATTTTTTGGATGAATGGTCTTAGAATAATGCCCTCTTTTTATTTGATGATGATGAATGATGCCCAATTTAACGCCTCAAAATATTGATTCAAGGCCTCTGACAGATTTCCTTGCTGAAGAGCTCTATTTTGGCATTCCATCTTTTTTGGTCATTCCATACGAAGCGTGATGCTATGGGACACATTTAAAGAACTTGCCATTTAGACTCGACCCATTCTCACCGGACCCTTGCGTCCGGTCGGTGGAAAGTAGGATGACCTTTGTTTCCAGGTTGGGTGGGTGATATTTGTGCATCTTCCAATACTATAACTTTCGTATAGACAAAGAAAAAAAAAAGATCCTCTCTCATTCTCTCTATCTGGTTATGTTCAGAATTGTTGTATTTGAATATTTTCATATAGGAACCATCTTGGATAACTCGGATGTCCAGTACCAAGTGAAAATTTTGGATTTGAGTCTTATATCAGCTATGAGTGGTAATGTTTTGCCGTTTAACTTGATTCAGTCAATTATAGATCCGTCTAAATCGCAAGTGTAATAAAACAATTAGATTTAGATTTAAATTTTTGATTTTTTTAATAAATAAATTAGATTCGAATTGATAAATTTTGATGGATTTAATCTTTAATTTTGCGATCAAGGGAAGCACACCTTAATATAAATACCTAGGTGCATGAACTACCCTACTCGTTCTAACGTCAAAACGTTGTAAATGTCTCTGTTATAAGGATCAATTTTTTAAAGACCTCCGATATCCAGGTATTTATATTGGGATGCGACAAAAAACAAAACAGAGGAAGCTGCTAATTGAGCGAAAGTTCCATCCATCCAATGCTAGTCAAGGGATGCTTTCAATAGATGTACTGGCTATTTAGCTACCGCGCCATGTTGTGGTCTCTGCCGCCAACTCAAAGCTTCCAAAGGGCACCAAAGACTTACAACTTACCTACTTGGTGGAACGTATCAAAATAATAATGGACTTGATATTTATCCAGCCAGCACTCGACTTTGTAAGGAAATCAAAATTCGGTCATCTTATTATTCTACTCTATCTATCTTAACCCTTCTCTTGTCATTATGTTCCACCTAAACCACTTCATGTACTGTTGTAAAGCTCATGTCGTACTGTCTCAAGTTTAGGTGCAATAGAGCTTCTCGAGGTATCAAAGCGCGCGCGCCCTATGAAATTTTTTCTTTCTCTCTCTCTTTCTGGCTTCTTCCTTTTGTCTTCATATCATTATCTCAGCATGCACGGCCATGGCCGATGCTTCCACTTCTTCCAAAACCAGCAATTACGACACCGCCATCACAGATTCACACATCAATGCCCGTGGATCAGGTACCACGGGTCCATCCCCTCCGTATTACTTATATCATATAGATATAATCCGAGAACTGTGCTTTCTCTCTATCCCTCTTAATGGTGACAACCATTCCACCTGGCATCGAGCTGTGCATACGGTATTGTATTCTAAAAGAAGATAGTTTTTCATTGATGGCTTTCTTCCAAGGCCCACTTCTCCTCCCTCCAAGCTTCAGACCTGAGAGGGCTATAATTAATTTCATGCATGGTGATGTCTTGGATCCTCCAATGTTATTGATTGAACCTTAGGGAACGGTGCCATTTGCACGTACACGGCTAAAGGTCTTAATTACTTGAGGCTTGCTTTTGCCGGTGCAATTTTTGACGTGCCTTCCATCTCAAAAGGAGTACTGCAAACATGCAGCAAGGGTTACTCTCTCTTGCTACATATTATGGTAACTTGAAGATTTTATGGGGTAAGAGTCCTCATCCTGCTCTGTTCCCGAGTGCACATCTGGTGCACAACGAGCCTATGCCACTGCAATGCAACAAGAGATAGCCTCTATCAATTTCTCATGGTCTCTCGGAGTTGTAGTGTTGTTTGCTCCCATATATATTCTCACCATGGATCCTCTTCCCAATATCATTAGTCGGGCATATTCTCACCATGGTTCCACCTGCCAACCTCATCCCTCTCATTTGAATCCATTTCAGGCCAAAAACCCATACCTACCAACCATTCACAACCAGCACCTCAACCACAATTTAGCAACCAACGACAACTCCACCCCTCGTCACCATCTCCCAACCAGCCAGCTTCACAATCCCAACCACAACATCGCAACCTACCTCCCTATCTATCTTCATAATTACATCTGCAGCACGAGCTCATCTATATCTCTACCTTGCAACAACTCTTCATTGCCTATTTCCTTCTGCTGCCAAGTTACTTGCACTTTTACAAAGCCCCTTGGCCGTGACTAGTTCCATTTCTTGTTATCCAACTTGGGTATTACGAACCTTTTCACCCTTCAACTTATCAAAATCCTCTCATCTAATTACTCTATTCTACCTCGAGTATCTTAACCGTTTATTCTCATCATTTTTTTTCACCTAAAGGTCATGTAGTAATTTACATGTACTCGATGCAGCTCATGAGAAAAGTATATGTGCAATAAAACTTTTATGAACGGACCAGCGAGGTGCAACTGGCGACATCATCTGAGTAGGTAAAAATCTCGAGCTAAAGCGTGATATGGGAGAGCATTAGATTTAGATGGGCATCCATCGTCAGGAGAACAATTACAAGGATATATTTCGCTTCTGCAAGGAAAAGGTTATACCCCGCCTTGACAGCAACACAACAAAGCATAGAGAAAGGCAAAACCTCTCCACGCTACAACTGAAACGAAGCTTTTCACTTACGTGGAACAAATCTATCTTGAGCAATGCTATGGTAACTCAGAAAAATCATTCAAAAACGTCACTTGGCTGCCTGGTACTAATCACTTGGCGACAATGACAACACAACTCACCAGCTAAGTGACCTCTTTTTTTCTTTTTCTTTTTTTTTTCTTTTTTCCATTTCATTCCATGTCATCTCATTCATTTCATTTCAGTCCTCTCGCACACGTTAAAAAAGAATCTGCTTGCACATATGTCCACTCAAATTTTGAAAGCTTATATCTTGTACCATAGAGCGATGGGATTTATATAGCAAAATAGATTTTTTTTTTTTTTGACATTTATTGGAGAGATATGTGGATGGAATAAGTGATGAAATAGAGTGCAGCGGGTTTCGTAATAAATTTGGATTTTATCACAAACATAAAATTACCCTCCCAATGTTTGATTGAATTAAAGAGTAGATAAAGATAGCAAGATAAATAGAAGGATAAACTTAAACATACTACGATATAACTATATTTTGATGGAATGTTCTAAACTACGCGGCCTTAACTAAGCCCAGGTCTATTTGGGCCCGTTATTTTTCGTGACTGACAACAAAAATAGAAAGAGAGAAAATTTGTTAGTAAAGATTACTTGAGTCAGCTGCTTGAGAAGCACATCAACGAGGAATAACCATTAGACTACCACATAATTTTTGCTGCATAAGTTTCCAATTGTAAAACCTAAGTAAGGTCCCTTTTTTCATCCAAGAAGTAATAATTTGTTCTGCTGGAGTCCTGTAGATCCTTATTAAGAAAAAGTCCAAAAATGGGCGATGAACACCGGCTGTGCTGGGACTGGCTAATATTTCCAGCCCATGTTTTTAAATGACTTAGCAAGTTGTTACCTGAATGGAAAGAAAGGAAAATAACAACTTAGCATGACTAACCGAGCCTACTTAACTCTAAATGCAACCAATCCAAGCCCAGCCCTCTTCACAGATTGAAGGACCATTTGTAACCCTATCTTCCTAATCTTGATGTACAACAACACCAAATCCAATCAGAACAAGCATTTCAAAGGTTTTAGTCCAAGTCCGACCCTTGTGTGGACGATGCGCAAGCCCATCTTAAAGTGGTCCCAACTCAGAGTTCCATATTAACCTTGGTAACCGATAACAAGCTCTGCTCGTTTTCGTTGAGTTATTTGTGGATAAGCAGCACAGTATTTGATTATCGGATATCAAACAATTGGTGCAGACTGTTCCTAAATGTAGCTTAATCTGAGAAGAACATCGTTGTCAATCTTCCATAGATATTTTAACCGACGACCACACTATCCCCCCCCACCACCAAAAAAAAAATAATAAATAAAGTGCTAAGCTGATTGAAAGCATAGGTACTATATTTTCTGGGCTCAGAATTGGTGGACGTGTCCACCCTTGAACCCACGTTTTCAAAAGCATTGGCATACCATTGCCTTAAGCGAAAGGGAACCATTTTGACACAACAACTTGGACATATATACGTGCCAAGCTTCAAGGTCTCTATGAAATGGCCCATCAATCTCTCTCACTCTCCCAAGTCATGGGCATTGCCATGATCCAGATAGGGTGGAAACTTGGTGCAGAATGATCCTTCCAATGGTTGAAACTAATTGTTCACTGCATCCAAAGCCAAGGAATGGCCACACGTATTCTAGCCTGACATGTCACTGGGGACAAGCTCCAAAAATCCATCATGGAATGTCGCAGATTTTTTGAACCACACGCAACGTTGGCGGCTAGCTGAATCACTCACCCCTTTGAAGGGATTAAGATAACGATGTTATCCAAGAGAGACTGGAGGTGCATAATTCCAATTCATTCACATAAGGGAGAATTGTGGACAGATGCAAACATAAAATAATTTTTGAGATTCCATGATGTCAAAGGTTTTCTAACTAGCACACTAGGTAAGACTCGTGATTCAGTGAAGTTGGTGGTCTTAATTAATTAAGAGCTTGAATTTTATTAAAAATTTTGTTTGATATAATCTTATTTCATGGCTCCCAATAACTGAGGCCAAGACGTTTCACTCGCTCAAGTTGCTGAGGACCAACTCCTTTGAATTTGATCATTATAGAACGAGTCTGGACATAATCAGCTGCGGCTAGTACTGGCTCATGAATCAACAAACTTACTCTCTTTTTCTTGGCTGAAATAATTTGGGCAGATCTATTTTCCAAAGGTAAAGCAACGCAGATGGTCACGCCATTCCATTAGAGTAGTTATGGATGGTGTCCCAAAGCTCTGAAACATGGTCCTAGATTTTAATCTTCAGACGTGCGTGATTAACTATTGTAGTTTATTTGGCGATGCGATTTCTTCCAATCAATTTGAATGTTGATCCTGCTCATGACTCTTCATCAGCAGACTTCATACGAGATAAATGTTTATTTGCAATGTTTTCAAGAAGCCAAAATATCTAAAACATTCATTTCCAAAGTAAAAAAAAATAGAAAAAAAAAAAAAAAGGGGGACCCAAGTCAATGGATAGAAATCAACGGGTTGACTCGATCTTTGGGCATCTTGTGAATTGCTAGGAAATAGGCAGGGAAGGTTCCCGTAGTCTATATATCTCATCCAAAAGCGAGTAGTGAAAGAAGAAAGGGAGGATTTACCAAAATAAAAAGAAAGAAGAAAGGGAGGAAGTAGGTTTCTCTGAAATGACGCACGCAAGACCTAGGATTAGGATAGAAAGTTGCTCAAGAAAAGTATTAGGATAGAAAGGAAGATGCCACCAAAACTTGGAAAAGTAGAACGCGTTTGGGGGCAAGGAACAGTGACGCATATATGATGCCTGCAGCACGGTCTACATCTTTTATTTCGTAAGCCTCAATTATTTGTCTTTATCAGCTCTGATTAGTATAGAATACATATCATGTTGTCCTGCATACGTAAAGTTGGTATAGTATGCATGCATAATTAATTAGTTTCCTTCGTAAAATTAAAGAGGTGAGACGGAAGGTATGGTTTGTATACAAGTGATTAAACTTGTTATATGACCAAATTTACAATAAATAATAAATTCGTATCGGATGGAATCATGAACACAACATTTATATAAAAATCTATTAAGCTTTATGTCATTTTCATCATGTTACAGGGATTCTACTCATTTTCTTAGCAAAAGAGAGGAACGAGAAGGAAAATTGGAATGGGCAGTCCACCAGCTCCCCCAAAGAAGTGGAATTCAGTGGCCATCAATGACTTAGATTGTCGATTTCATACTTCTAATGGTGTGTGGTTGTTTCTTCAGTCAAATTTATTTATAGGCCAAAGTCAGAAACGTATAGGTTTTGATAAACTATAGACCGAACATAATTTGAATTTTCTTGATCATCTGAAGTTTCCTCGATGGTCTATATGCTCTTGCATTTCTGATAATTCTTCAATAGATATTCCATTAATGAATTATAAATCATGCATGATTATAAACAACTTATTCCTAACATAGTGTTGAATTATTAGATACTTCATTATTGTTATTCCTATTTTTTATGTATTATTCTTTTTGCCTCTCTAATGCTTGGATGCCTGTCCTTTTCTATCATCCACTTACATGAAAATAATTAGATACATCCATAGCCACTAAGGAGGGGAACACTCAAGCATAAGAAGCACATGGATCGGTCATTTTTAAGATCATATTTCCTAAAGCCTTTAGACAGGAAGAATGGATAAGGAGACATGATTTTTATCGAAGAATCAAGCTATGGTCCAAATCAGTGAGTTGCCAACTCAAGTGAAATGCTAGGATTAATAAAGGAAGCATATCTTTCATCTCTCGTAAAAAATCAGAAGGTGGATAAGTAAAAAAGATATGCCTTGTAAAGCAAAGATCTAAGGTTGCGTTTGGTGCATCATTTGGTAATCCTGAAAGATAATCTGGATTACCATCATTAAATTATCAATAATATTGATTACTGTATTTGGTACATACAGGTAATGTTGCAGTAAAATTATCGAAAATCTTAATTGATATATTTGGTATGACGATCAAATTATCAGTAATATGAAATTAAATTCTCAAAATATTTTCAATAATTTTGCTTTGATACCTTTCTTTTTTCCTTGATGATAAATAACAAGAGTGATATGGATGTGGTGGTGGCACGAAGAAATAGCGGGATAAGGGATGTGGAGAACCGCGGACACTAGGAAGTGAGGATGGGGCGGGCATGTACAAAGCCATAGGGGTGGTTGGGATAGGGGTGGAGGAGCCATGGGGGCTAGAGGGTGGTGAGGGACAAGGGCGGAAGAGCCATGGGCCAGGGGCGCACGCGGAGAGGGATAGGGGGAGGGGGAAGGGTTGGACAATAAATTTTGTGTGATTTTTTTGAGAGATAATTTTGTTCAAAATTTTTATTGCAACATTGCTAAAGAAATGATAATCTGGATAGCCACCCCTCCTCAAGACAATTCAGATAGCCTTTCATAAAGCAATTTGGATTATCAAGATAATCTAGATTAGCATTCAAAAAGTATATCAAATACAGTAATCCAGATTGTCATATTAAATTGTCAGCAAGTAATCTGGATAGATTGCTAATTATCAAACGCAACCCAAGCCCAAAGAGTTCAAGCCAGCACTAGAGGCTTCATGGGAATAGAAAGCAACAAAGAAAAAGTGAAACCGAGGCATCAAATGTTGTTTCTGAGCTTTTGCTTTAGTCAACAGGCGGGTATCTTCGGAATATGGTGATAAGCATCCCATCCTCCTGGAAAGCACCAAAGAATTAGAAAAACATATGGTCCATAGTTAATATTAGTTTTGGTTTACCATCCTGGTTGGCTAGTATCTTCATAGTGGATAGCACCATCATCGGGTTTATGTCAAGGGATAAAATGAAGAGTAGGCCCATGTCATCTGGCCCCATTTGTGACATGATTTATTTAAATAGCAAGGCTTTGTAGGACCAAGAGGCCAAATCACATAGGAAGGTCTATCAACTTATATCATGATAATTTTAAAATAATGAGCATTGATGTATAGTAAATTCTTCAAGTTATTGAAAAAGATTTTTTTTCCCCCATAGGATTTATACTTTTCGAGCCATCCATGTGTTTTATTGACCAAATCAATTCATAATAATGTTAACTAAGTAATAAGAACTCTAGGCCAGATCATTCATGATGCAATTTGAATAATTTAGAAGCATTTTAAAAACGATCTGTTGCTACTATAAATGGTAGTGATTTTGCAACATGGCCGTCACGGCTTCTTCTATATATATTCAGATATTTTATTATATTTAAAATTATTTTTGCCTAATCTATCTTCGTTGTGTGGCAGTTGGGAGTTGGTACAATATCGAGATCATATGGGCGGTGACGAGTGGAACTGGCCTGCCACTCCACCAGTCACCAGACACGAGGCAACAGCATGCATGGTGAAGCTATTACTTTTAATTTCTACTAAAAATAAATATAAAATTGGCAATCAACCCTGAGGAAGACCTCAATTCCCCCATTTTGGGACCAATGTCCCAAGAGAAATTTAAAAAATTAAAGAGAAACGTATGCAATTAATTAGCACAGCAAATCAATCCATTCCCTTTGAAAGCGTGCTGGAAGCACGCTAGTTCATGGCCAGAATTCTACAAGAAAAAATTGATATGATTAGATATTGATTTTTTTTAAAAAAAATTGGGTCCACGCTATGTGGTCAGCCTTTTAATGTTCGAAAGACGTCCAGGACGGAGTCTTCTACATTGATTGATGGCTTGCTTTTGATGCAACCACGTCTCGCGGCCTTGACACGCGAGAAAAGCCGCTACGGGTGCAAGGAAATTCCTTACCACCTGCATGTTTGTTGTGAAGATAATGCTTGATTTAACGTTTGGAGGGTGGTGGAAGGAAACAAAGGGTAGTTTTCGCATGTTGAATCACAACCCAAGTTGTCCAGATTCCCTGCCGATTAGGTTTCATCAAATTCCAACAACGTCCGTAGTCATCTAATCTTGTACAATTGGTACCTTCACCGTTACATTCAACCTACTTAGTGATCAAATTGGAGCGCACTGCTTACAAAAGTTTCAACTTATTACATGTATTTTTATATGACATTTTTTCCTCTTGAGAATATCCCATATAACATATAATTTTGTCCAAAATTTTTAACCCCTTTCTCAAATCATGATCTTTTCATAATGACTAAACTACTTGTATTGCTTAAGGAAAAGAGGAGGGGGAGTAAAGAATGGAGAAAAGATTAAATCCAATAATAATAAATAACATGTTCTTCTTAGTAATGGAATAGAATCAGCATTACAAGAAATGTTTATAAGGTAGAAAAGTATTCATGGTCGGTATTGCTACGTGACATCATCAGAATAGTATGGGTCTTTTTATTTTATTTGTTATGATTATTTCAGCATTGACAATTAGTTGTAGGATAGGAAGTAACCCTGGTCCAAACTTGCAGATGAGCTTTCTTGCTTGGGAGGTCACCCATAGCAAAATACCACAACTGCCCAATACTAAGTAGACCAAAAGTTATTATATCTAGAGCGGAGTTTCTAAATATATGTTGGCCATCTAGTAGGCTTATATCAAAGCAGGGTAAAGAAGTGAGCAAGATGGACATTGTTACCTACTAGCAACCTTATTATAATTACTATTAGTATTATTAATACTACTCTTATTATCATTACTGTTACTATTACTATAACAAGTATTACTATTGCTGTTATTATTATTATCCTCATCATCATCATCATTTCCTTTTATTTTTTGGTTGAGAAATTAAGGCATTAACTTATCTTTTTCAAGTTCACAAACTTAGTGTCCATGATTTATACTGGAAAATATATCAAATAATTCTGATGGTTAAATTTAAGAACACTAATTGAGGTGAAGAGTCATATGCATAGTGCCAAAGAATCTATAGCTAATGTTCAAGGTGATAATCCTTTCTTCCAACTTTTTTTATGATATTCAATTTTTTTTCTCAAAATTCTACTAGTAGCAATTCTTTTGTCAAGGGAGGTATAAATTCTTGATTGTTTAGATGTGCTTGGCAAAGTAAAGCAAACTTGTTATCTTGCCCAAAAAATATAAAAGAAAGGAGAAAAAGATAAATGGAGAAAGAACTCCTAACCATGAAATCGGGCCAACAAAGCAAAGTTAGGTTACTATGTGCTTGTCTTCATGACTTCTCATCCATCTGTAGCTTTAAAGTGGAAGAATAGAAAGTTGGCTTCATTAAAAACTAAATTTTCCACCACTTTGGATGCTTGTTGGACTAAAGTGTAGTAGAAACACCTCGGACAATATCTTTAGTTGTGATTAGATCATATAAAGTATGACTTACAATTAACATGCGCAAATGGGAAAAAAAGGCAGTTTGTTCCATATCACATTGTTTATTCAATGGGTGGCATCTTGCCTCCCTTACCATCGAAAAGAAAGAAAAAAACACTATTTATCTAAAGAAGATTAGTTATTTTAAAGTCACACTGTAGATGCAAGTTCTCCTAACCGTTCATAAGCACATTTCATTTTTTTATTGGCATTTATTTAACAACATGTCCTCTATACTGCTTGCAATCTATCTTGCAAACTATGAGAGCCTTTGACTTGGTGGTTAAACAATTTCAACTAGTTTTTGGTCTTTTGTGTAGCTGGCATGAGGTAGGAAAGTGAGATTTCTTCCTTGATTAATCAATACATGATACATGTTTAGCATTACTTGTAAAGGTCGAGAGTTTAATTCCCTTTATCTCTCCATCTCTATCTTTCTGCCTCCAGCCAAGTCAAGATGGTTGAGCAAGACCTGGCCCATATTTTAAAACAATTTCTGAATAACTTGATCTTAATCATGCTGAGGTTAGACTGAGCACACACATGGGCCCTCTTTTTCTTCCATCCTACTGAGATTTAAATACCACCATAACTCAAAACACTGCATAACAAAAGTGTAGATGGGTTAACCAAAGGCCAGTCTGATTCCATGTTCATCACATTGTCTTTGGCTATAGACCAACTCCCAATAGCTTCATGATTCTCATGTTAGGAGATTATTACGTGTGGATTAACATTTATAATCGAGCTAATCAAGGAGCAAAACTTCTCAATCCCATCAAGGCAACCCATACTTGCGGCATTAATTAGCCACCATCACATTCCTCTTCTTGATCTTCCTGACGAATTACCTGGGAAACGGGTTATACGGGTCGATTCCCTTCCCACCTGACAAGGAGAAGGAACCCACTTTTATTTCTTTGCTCGACTCGGGATTCTCCCACGTTTCTCGAGCGGTTTCCCTTGTCGCTTTCTAGAAAGCCGTGAACAGGGGAGGAGCAGGGGAAGCGCGCGCGCACCGCAACGTGAGCGTCAGGCAGCGAGCCAGATGGCGAATTCCATCGGCTTGTGTGGTCCCTACAGCGTTTTTCCCGCCATTCTTGTGTGGGGCCCATCTCACGTGATCCATTACGTTATCGGATTCGTTTGCGTTAAATGACCAATATGGCCCTATTTTCTTTTCTTTTCGTTGCTTGTCTTTTTTTTTTTTCAATAGTACGCCCATTCAAGACGCTTCCAGGTCCGCCTCCGCGCTTCAACAGCTCACGTGGACCTTGTCGAACGTACGGAGAAATATTAAATATTTTAATTGTTGTTTAAGGAAAAAAGAAAGCCAGTATAATTTCTGAGATATTCTTGGGAGACGTTAGCTTTTGGAGTCCGATGGATGTGCGCTTGCTGATCTGTTTGCCGAAACCGGATAAAGCCTTTCTAGATTATCACGTGGATGACGAAAATATCCTCGCAGGAAAGCAGAAGAAGCGGAGAACTTCAACAAGTCCGGCGTTATGAAGGGATTTTGAGGGGTAGTTAGGTCAACAGAAAACCTTTTACCCTAAAAAAGGTAGGGACCGAATGGTAACCTCGACCTGGTTCTAGATTATTAAAACGTTTCTCGTCTCGTGGGTTCTGCCCGGCGGCCTGAGGCCTGAGCAACCATTCCACAAGTTTGAAGTATCCACGGAACTCAGCCGGTAACCAGGGTACCTTCACCCCGGTGGAAATAAGCAAATGTTAACCGCTATCCTCCATGTGATTTTCTTGTATAGAACTCCAAAATTTAAATTCTAAAAATAGGATTCACCATTGCCAACCTAGTCAGGATATTTTCCCAGTTAAAGTTAAACCGTCCCCTTTTTTTCTGAAAAAGCAACCATGCTAATAAGCGGTCAACGCACCGGTGGGTGAGGGTATTGAAACGAGTCCATGAGAGAGAGATTCAAAAGGGACGAGGAGAAAAAGAAAAAGTCAAAATTAATGAAATATTAATTTTAACGGGGACAGCCCGTGGGAAAGAGGACTAGGTGGTGGTGGGCCCGTACTCTATACCAATAATTTCGCGGGTCAGTCACGTCTCTCGCGGGGCCCACCATGCCCCCACCAAAAAAAACAAAAAAGGCGTGATCCCTTCTGCGGCACCACCTTCCTCACGTGACCTGTTACGGGCACGTGGCCATTTGGAATTCCACAACGGTCAATTCCCACCGGATCAGCCGGTGTGATGGAGAAGCGGACGGAGCGGGGCCAGCTTTCCACGAGCCGCTCAGGGCGCGGCAGCGGTGGTGGACGATGCTCTTTAGGGAAGTGAAGGAAGGAAAAAAAAAAAATATTGGTGAGGGAGGTGTCGCCAAGCCATTCGAGTTCCGACACGTGTCATCAGATATCATTTTAAGCGGCTCGGCTTGGCTCGTAGTCGATCGGCCTGGAAGCCAACCGGTGGTTCGGGTCCGCCATTGAGCGGGTCGACATCGCCTACATTTTTGCGGGTCACGGGTTCAATGCCGCATGCTAGTAGATAAGCATAGATACCTAACCCACGGCCGCTGCCTGAATCTTGCAGCTCTTCGGCCTCGAACAGCAAAGAACGGTTTTCACGTTTGTTGTACTGACGCGTGTCCGTGAGGTGATAGATGCCCTGCATTAACAAGATGTGCCACCTAACAGAAACTTCCACCTGGAATACGGAACAAGGAGAATGACGTCTGATAATACAAACACAACATAATAGTATTCGAGATCTTAAAAGATACCGCGTCACAGCATTGTTCTCATAATGGTGTCTCTGCGTAATTTGATTAGTTGGATTCTTGGGGACCACATCCTGCTTTAGTTTTCATGGGGTTTGAGTGAAAGATCTACCATGTGGTGGAGCTAATTATATTTAGTATTCTGCTTCATTAATTTATGTTTGCAAATTTGGTGTTAACTTGTACAAGATAGGATGATTCTCAATAAAGTTACACAATATGGCATGAATCATCTATCCATGTCATTGATGTAACTAGAAATGAGCACGTTATGACGCTGGTTTAGAAAATATATAAATAATTCTTGGCACCATGTCACCGTTACTTAATTAACACCCATTCATCTTCCAACCCTATGCAAGCTTATTTCCTATTACTAAATTTTAGAAATACAGTTATCGCCCCTCAAAATATTTAAAAATAATAAAAATATATTCTAGATGCATCAATATCATATGGCCGTGATGTTCCAATGCACTTTAATGCATTGGTCCTTCAAAAAATTCTGATCTCTTGTTGTTTCTTCATTTAAGATAATAAACAATCGAGAAACATGTGATATTATTAAATTTATGGATTTTCATGAGACAAATCGTTGATTTATTGAAAAGAAGAGATGTTCATAAAAAGGAGGCTAGATTTAGATCCACAAATCCTAGAAAGATGCTTTCGGTTTACGCAAACACTTGTTTCCTTTTATTACTCTAACCATAAAGAAACCAACATGATCCTATCAGAGAGTATCAAAATTCTAGGTTAGCTGCCTACTTGATTGCCTATCCAATAGATAGATGGAAAACTTTTGTATACATGTAGATCATATTAGGACTTTGTCATTTTTCCAAAGGAGAAGACTAAATTTTGATTGTACAATTGATAGCGACATGAAGCTAAGCATCCTGAGTTGGTGATTCACATGTTATTGTGCTTTTATATGTTAAAGCTTTTCTATTGGGGACGGATTTTTTTTTATTTCTTCAAAGAAAAAGAAAGAGGATTCTTGAGGCTTTAACATGGTTTATGATTTTATTTTTTTTAATATCACTATAATTTTATATTAAAGTTAGGATTGTTTCTTTGCATTGGAAATACATATAAGATCATCCATGTGCACCTTGGATATGTTATAATAGTATAATACAATAGTCAAGATAGCCATTTGATGGTACAATGATTTAATATACATATATAAATAATCAAGTGTGCATTTATATAAAACCATGAAGCAATAAAATGTGACTCAACCAAAAATCTTATGAAAGTCCACGATTTATTTTAACATTACAAAACCAAAAATGAATGTGGGATCATGGCCATATAGCCAAGTACAAAATGGAGGTAAAAAAGGGCTCTAGCAGTTGATCTATGTCTTACAAATCAATTTCTAAGATGGTCTAATTATAGTGAAATATACATATTCTAACATACTTATAATGTTTTCTGGACAAACCCAAAATCATTGAACCATAATTTTGTCCACTCTTGTTGATATCTATAATTGAGTTTTGGATCAAAATACTCATTTTTGTTTTGATGAGCAAAACCAGGCAGTGGCATGGAATCGTACCACTATATTCAGAACGGATAAAAATCCGAAAAATTGTACTAAAACAAGTAACATATCAATCATATACTACCATACTGGCTAACATAGATAACATCAATAAAGTATTTTTCTAATGATCTACTCTCTGTCAAGTCGAAATGGGTACACATTGAACTAGGTCAGGGATCATACATCTCCCTCTTTGGGGAGTCACTTTCTTTTTTTTTCTTTGGAAGGGGTGTTCATTATCCTCAATTGATTCCATTTTCTATACGCTTATTTCTTCAAAGCTCCATCAAATTTAAGCACCCAACGAACTTGTATCCAATCAGATTATCCCAGCAGACCTATTATTGCTCCTCTCCCGTTCACCCAGTTCTTTTCGGTTGTATTTGGACGGCAACAGGAGATTTGCGTGACATTGGAAATCTAATCAAACAAAGAACGCTTCAACGATCAAACCGAAAGGATATTTCCGTAATTCTACTCCCCTTAGGACCGACGTCAGATCCCCTTCCACGCTTCCGGAATAAAAAAAACCCGCAAGAAACGCCTTCTAACGTCCCATCCATCCAGCTTAGCCGACTACTCTGCCGAGCCGCTGAGGTGGTGGGCGATCCCGGACGCCAATCCCGGAATTCAGATCCAGTTAATAGCTGAGATCCCCGAGAAAGAGGGAAAAAAATTAAATAAACCAAATTCGAAAAAAGCAACGCGCCCGTGATGGATGACCCCAAAATCCCGATCTCCACGCGCCCGCTGTCCACCTCTCCACCTCCCCCGTTACCCCTTTGCAGTATTTGATTTATTTATTCATTAAATTATTCTCCTTAGTATTTTCCTTTAATTAAAAAGGAAAAGAGATCCGCTCCCAAACTTCCCCCTATATAAACCCCCACCACAACCCCCGTCTCCTCCCCAAAACACCCCCGCTCTTTTTCTTCCCTCTCTGCCCCCAACGCTCCTCGCTATTATACTTTTTCTCTTCCCTTTCTATCCAACAAACTATTCTCCCTCTCTTCTTTACCAAGAAAACTATTCTCTCTACTTCCTCCGTTTTTGGTCCTCTCCCTATGGAGGACTCCGGCAACAAGAGAAGCCGGGAGGAGTCGGAGGAATCTCCGGAGGCGAAACGGCTCCACGCCGAACTACTCTTCGACATCCTCGACGACGACTCCGACGCCGGCGACCGGGATCCAGCTACCCAAGACCTGGCCTCCGTGATGAAGATCTTCGAGGAGGAGATCGCCCAACCGCCGCCTCCGCCGGCGCCTGCGGCGCCGGACGCGGTGGATCCGGTCTTTCCGCCGGCCGATTTTGAAAATCTCGGCCAACCGGATCTCGGTTACCTTCTCGAGGCCTCCGATGACGAGCTTGGCCTCCCGCCGACGGTCCCGTCGTCGTCAGATGAGGACGGGGACGCCAGGAAGGCGCAGCCCGCCGGTGGCGAGATGGGGGCGGAGCCGGAGGCCCATGGGTTTGGGCAGATCTGGGCGTTCGACGAGGAGATCACGGGGTGTTACGACGGGCTGGAGTTTGGGGTCCGGCAGCAGGATGAGAGGGAGGCGTCGGCGGCGGCCGAGGAGGCTGTGGTTTTCGACGGCGGGCTGTTCGATTTTCCGGACGTGCTCTGCGGGCCGTCCGATTTGGCTGATCTCTCGTGGCGGCCGGAATCTTTGCCGGCCGTCTAACGGAACTTTCCGGTGGATACCTTTTTAGCTTAACCTTATTTTGTTTTCTCTTTTCGGACGGGAGTTTGTATATTTTAGAAAAAGTGGAACAGAAGGCCGTAGATGAAAAAAAAGAAAAAAAAAAGTTCTGACGTCAAGATGGGCTTCCCCTTCTATTCTCAGTGAACCTGAGTTTTAGTATGCTTCATTGATCGTTTGATGGAGATAAGCCATTACACCTTTTTCCTTTCTCCGCCTCTGGAAAAATTATCTATCTCCCATGCGGTAAGTTTGCGAACTGGGATGAGAAGACTTTGAAAAATGAGAAAAAAAAAAAAAAACTGTGGATTAATGAAATTAACTAAATGGTGGTAGGAGTTGTGGATCTGCCGGTCGGCGTAACTTTAGTTTTGGTGACCGTTTGATGGCTTTTTCAGACGTCATGAATGACATGGGATGTTTTTTAGTATTATTCTTTTCTTAATTAACGGCAACCATGGATGCGTGCTGCCCGCGTGGCGGACACGTGTTGGACAGTCCGTCAGAGATTGCGCTTCTCGTCAAAATTAAAGATATGGAGGAATATATGATTTGGCTCGCGGTGGGTTTCGTGGCTGGATGGGAGAATAATAGTATAATATGAAGTGCACTATTCATTAACGCAAGAATTCTATGTTAATTTCTCAAAAGATTAACCTTTTTAACCTCAATTCTTTTACCCCCTGTTTTATGTTAACCTTTTTGGACTTTTAAAAAGTTTTGTTCATATCATTATATTTTTTTATAATATGAACCAACGGGCGCCTCCAAGCGGTCCAGCTTCTTCAATCTGGCTTTTTCCGTGTTCTCTGTCCCTCTTCGACGCCGGTGTCAAAGGTCCCACTCTTGATCAGATCCGTCTCGGTTCTTACTCTTGTCCATGATTTCATCGCCGGCGCGCGATTCTAGTTGGTGTTGGGGCGGTCGCCATGATAAATATCTGGGCGTACAGGAGAGCCGAAACATTCGATCTATATGCTTCCAGACTTTGGATAAATTGATCCAACCAAGTCCCATCTCTAACCATCTGCCGTGCACGTACGACTTACTCATCCAAAATGAAAAATAATAGAATATCTCAATATCAATATGTTTGCCTCATTCAAAATTTCAAAAATTATAAAATACTAATATATTTGAAGATATTTTCCATTAGCTTGGAGGGCTCGTAAATTAGGTCTGGGACGGCACGGTAAAATATTGTGCAGCTATGGATGGCTGTGGGACGTCAAACAATACAGTTCTCTAACGAGTATCATATTATATACTGCATATTTGATGGCCGTCCATCTTTTCTCTTTTGGTAATTGTTCTGCCATCAAAAAATGGTTGCTTGTGAATAATTTTCTATTTTGTTTACGGAGGTTTGGTGGGATTGATTCATGATGAGTCTTGCTTCAAGAAGGGAACTTGCTCTTTTTTTTTTTTTGATAAAGAAGGGAACTTGCTCTTTGATGTTGCATCCGCTCTATACAGAGGAGGCCTGCAAGTTTTTTTTATTCTTGTTTTTTCTTGTATCATTTCGTGCCTCCGGTCAAATGATGGAGGCGTTTGTCACCGTTTCTTAAAGGGGGAAAAAAAAAAAAAAAGGTTGGAAGACGCAGAATCACTTTCGGGCATTCCACCAAACATTTTCCTCGTCCTTCATTTCACCCACTTCAGCATACATGCCCAAGAGACTGGAAAACTTCATAACTTATACATGGATTTGGTGACCGAAGATCATAATATCACGGTAAAGAATAATGGAGTAGGTGAAGTTATCAGGTTCGGAACTTCGGATCATGCAAACGAAGAGGACGAGGGCTTCGTAAGCAGCAAGATTTGGCGAGGTCCAAGGGAGCAATGTTCCAAGAGCAAGCTTCGATATGGGGGAGGTTTCAAGCAAAGGAAAGGTATCGCAGGCACGGCACAAGCGGGTGAAACCGGATTGGAGGGCGTGAGCATGGGTTAGGAAGCTAAATTCAGTGAAAAAGGCGTGGAGCTTTCGATCTTCGAGCATATGATGGCAGGGAGGCAATGGCGGAGGGGCCTTTGTGGCGGGATCGGGCGGTCATGATGGGCTCGAAATGGAAGGCGAGGGAAGGGTGGAGGACGGGATGGGATTGGTGAGCAGAGAATGATGAAAACCGCTTAAGTGGAGGCCTCGCTTGCCTTGTTTTTTTTTTTTTTGGTAAGAGCCTAGTTTGCCTTGTGAATGGTAGACGGATCGCTAGGCTATGATGCAGCGGGAAAAAAAAATAAAAATATATAAATAATTAAAAAATATGAAATTTTTCGATCACTATATTTTCCATCCAAATTTAAAGGATGTCATCGTAAGTCTGTAACCTATAGTGTTTTTTTAACATTAATTTAGCATTTTATCTAAAAAAAAAAAATCTATTCCGCAGCAATGGAGAAAGGATGATATTGCTATGAAATGCAGGGGGTAATTAAAACTGATAAAAAAAAATATCAAGCGGGTACGTGAGATTAGAGGAAAGTTGAGATCTAAGTATTATTTAGATCAGGTTGAATAAACCATGCATGTGGTGGATAATATATCTTGTTGCGATCAATTTTCTGTTGCGTCTGTCGTCAGTGAAGAGTACGTACAAAATGAAGTCCATACAGATCGAAGTTATGTCCGATGGAGATCTTCCAAAGCTTAAGTCAGTAGAGAGTGGTGAACAGCAGATAAAAATTTTGAACAGCAGAGTCTCAGTTCAGAATTGTCTTACTAATGCTATTCATTTACCTCCCTTTTATAGATGATTCGGATGTAACCGTCGAGCATGTGGTCCTATTTTTTATGGTATTAAATTATTGAGCCATAATCATGGGATTAATGCGTTGTTTATGCCTATTAATGATCGTGACACGTAGTTGATAACCGCTTATAACGATTAGATATGTAGATTCCGTACATTTTGACATTATATGATCGTGGGAAGATAAGCTGACTATATGTCGGTAGTCATAAAGATCCGAATGAGCATCGATCGATAACTCTGATATACCGATGGTCATCGATCGGATATTAACTGAGTTATCGTGGTTATCTATTGATGGCTGAGAATAGCCGACTATCGATTGGTCAATTGATTATGAGTCGGCGTACTATGTTTATAAAGCCGATCTATAGTCAGAATCGGGGGTCGGTTGAATTGTCCCAACAGTTGCTCCCCACTCCCAAGTCCAAGATGGCCTGATGTGCATATTATCACGTGGTCTGTCACATTGGACGAAGGGAGTTATCACGTCACGTACTGTTTCAAGCTCTGATTTGATTGCTGGCATTAATAATTTTTGAAATACGAGAGGTCTCCAGCTATTTTGTTGTTTCGATAACTGTGAGATCATCATTGGGCTATTGTTTTGGGAAGATTATTCGGCGCCCAGGAAATCCAGACGATTCGAAGAGATCTTGGCTACATGTCCAATCATCATTGGCTTCGAGCTGTGCACGCAAATAACTATGAGGTGGCATGATCTGGGTGCAGGTGCGTCGAATCGTCTGATCAATAGGTGGTCTTGATGTCGCCACATGTCAATATTTGAAGAGATTCTGATTTAACTGATTTCATCCCGATCGTTGAGGGATCCTATATATATAAAGTCACTTTCATCTGAATTTTACTTTTGTATTTGTCGCTTTCCTCTGCAAGAGAAGGTTCTGCTGCCCCAGTGTTAGGTGCTTCCAAATCCTGTCCTTTGCATCACTTTTGGCTCCAGGTCGAGTTCTCCTTTCCTCTCTTAGGGTTTTCCTTCTTTTAGGGTTTTCTTTTTTCTTCTTTAGTCCTCCATTGTCAATGGTAAGTAGGAAGGCTTCATCTTCTCGGGACAATCGGTTGGAGAATCCGGCTGACGAATCTCCCTCGGGTCCGAAAATGAAAACTTCTTCCTTATCCGGGCCCAATATTGAATGACTCTAAAAATAATATCGTATCCCGGAGTAGTATCAGCTTTTCGCTCTTGGTATGGATGGTCAGGTGAACTCTCCTTCTCTGGGCCAGATCGCATTTTATATCGAGGACCTTCGGACTAGTTTTCGATTCCTCATTTCAGAGTTTGTTCGAAATCTTCTTGATTACTATGGTCTCTGTCCTGCTCAGCTGGCTCTGAACTCTATCAGGCTGATCACTAGTTTTGCTTTGTTGTGTCGGTTTATCTCGATTGATCCTCATCCCTTTTTGTTTCAGACTTTTTTTGTTCTCCGCCCTCATTCCAAGATCAAGGATTGGTGGTTCTTCAACCCCAAGAAAGGCCTTTCTTCAATCTCCAGTCTTCCATCGTCTATTTATGGATAGAAGAACTAATTCTTCTTTATTTTTTCTTCTTCTTTCTGGGGCTTTCCTTTGTGTTGGGGCAATCCAAAAACTGGTCCCAATGAGAATAGTCGGGTGGAGCCTAGTTATCGGAAAGACTTCTTCCGACTAAAGAAAATGGAAGTTCCACCGCAATGAGAGTTGATAATCGAGCAAGCTCTCTACGATGTCGGACTTAGTTCGGTAACTTCCTTTGGTATAACATAGTCGGCCATTTTGCTTTTTCTTTTTGTTTATTTTTGAGTTTTATACTGATTTTTTTTTTAACTGCAGTTATGCAGACAAGGGCCCGAGTTTCGACCATCGACATCCGTTTGCACGCTGCCAAGAAGAAGGCAGTAGCTGAAGCTGGACCTTTCCGACCATCGAAGAAGGGTCGGGTCACTCCGTCAACACCGACAGGAGAATCTGACATTCCGTCGGAAACAGCCGCTGAGCCAGTCTTAGCATTGTCAGCCCCGACAACGCTTATTTCAACTGAGGCATCGTCTGTTGAAGTTGAGACGACGAGAAATGAAGGAGCTGCGGTTGAACCATCGATGGCTCCATCAATAGGGGTTCAGGCTGGATTAGTCACGATCGAACCTCAACAATCTGTGACTACACCGACTGTTCCTCCAACTAAACGATTTCGGATGCAGTCGAGCACCAACTTCCTGACGTTCTCAAGTGCGGGACCACCGATTGGAGATCGGAGGAAGGTACCGGCGACTTCGATTGAAGACGGATCATCCGTGGGCCTTCCAACCCTTTTTAATATCAGAATCTCTAAAGGTGAGTCGACCCTGACCAATCCGGCATTGGCCAGGTGACTCATTGAAGCTATTCTTCTTCCAACTGATAGGGAGAATAGGAAGAGTCGGACGGTGGCCAAAATATTCTCTTCCTTCTATCTGACGATATTGGGGGTAATCTTCCGACATTCCTTCTTCTTCTTCTTCTTTTTAATTGACTTGACTTGTCTTCTGTTTTCAGTAGGTGCATGATATGCATATTCTAAAGAGTGGGTATCGAAAGATCGCCGACTTCCGTCAGTTCTGGATGGACAAGGTGTCGGTTGCCAATGCTGAGAAGACTGTTGCCCTCGAACAACTTCAGGCAGCAATCAAACGAGAGGCAAAGCTTTAGAAAGAAGTCTCCCGTCTGACAGTCGATTTTCAATCCTCCAAAGTCGAGCTTGAGTCGGCTCATCAAAACATCTTATCTCTTGAATCTGGGATCAGGAGAAAAAAGCACTCCATCCATCAGCTCCAGAGATAAATGGATGGATGCATTGACGAGCTAGAGGCAGAGCATGGAAGGCATCGGGCTACCTTGGAAAGGCTGGCACTGGCCGATGCTGAGTCATCCTCCGCAAGAGCTGAAGCAGAGTCGGTGAGGGATGCCCTGAGTATGGCCATCAAAAACTTTAAGAATTTGAAAGAATTCAAAGAAAAAATTCTCGAAGGTGGATTTGCTTCCTACTTTATCGGATATGAGGACGATCGAGATGCGGTCGGTAAATTATATCCGGACTTGAACTTGAGCAGCATCGTTCCTCCTGACTCAGAAGAAGAGGCTACAGAAGAGGGTGCCACACCGATTGAAGATGATGCACAAACTGCACCAGGACCTGCTCCAACTACCGAAGCTATACTGGAGTAGGGAGATGAAGAAACCGACTGGTGATTGGTGTAGCATTTTCATTTTCATTTTGTAATTGGATAAATTTTGTAATCAGACAAATTTTGTAATCAGACTTTGGTTCAATTTTTGTAACTTTCACTTCAATGAATAAAAAGAAAAGTTTTCAAAGTTCAAATTCTTTCTTCCCTTTTTATGTGCTTTCAATATCGTAGAATCATAATCGGATAACCGAATACCAATCAGTGAATCGAATGTTCGGCAATAACTGTTGTAGAATTTATCCATTAGTCAAATGTCGATCGACATACTTTATCTTTTAGGTATTTGGATAGACGGTGATAAGTCGAATATCTTTCGACTGATCGTAGTTAAGTCAGTATGTCTATATATTTGATAAATGATGGTAAGTCGAATATCCTTCGACTGATCATAGTCAAGTTGGTGTATTTCTGATTCGATCGTGGTTAAATTGGCATAATATTCTACTTAGTTAAAATTAAGTCGGCATAAGTAGTTGTTCGATTAGAGTCGATTTTTATAGTGAAAATCGAAATATAGTCGGTGTACCGATTTTTATAGTGAAAATCAAAATACAATCGATAAGAATTGACCATTCATTTATCAGTCTACTGTCATTTTGTAATTGGCTGAAGCTTTCACGATGCTGAAATTTAATATTTCATTCTGAACATTATACATATGAACAACTTTATTGATAATACATCTTCAAATTGTTGGTATTCCAGATCCGAGGAATAGTTATTCCATCTAGAGTTTCTAGCCGATATACATCCTGTCAAAGTGTCTCAGTTATTCTATAGGGTCCTTCCCAATTTGAAGATAATTTTTTCTGGTCCAAAAGTTTTGAGACTTTCGCTTTTTGTAGGATCAGGTCTCCTAGATGGAAGACCTTCGGCTTGACTTTCGCATTATAATACCAGGTTATTCTTTTCAAATATGCTGCTATCTGAACTTGAGCTTACTGTTGGACTTCCGAAAGTAGGTCTAGATTGGCACTTCGATATTCTGAATTACTCGGCTTACTGTACTGTTCCACCCTGGCTGATGGTAATCCAATCTCAAGTGAGATCATCACTTCTGTTCTATAGGTCAGATTGAATGATGATTCTCTCGTTGGTATGCGAGGAGTTATTCGATATACTCGCAGGATCATATACAGCTCTTCTACCCAGAGGTCTTTAGCTTCATTCAATTTGAACTTGAGACCATGTAGGATTGTTCGGTTTGTTACCTCCACTTCACCATTGGATTGTGAATGATTGACTGATGTGAGTTTGTGCAAAATATAAAATTTTGCATAGAACTCTTTAAAGTTCTTAATATTGAATTGTCGATCATTATCAGTGATGATGGTGTATGGTAGACCGAATCTACATATGATCGATTTCTGAATGAAGTCTTCTATCTTACTTTCAATGATTTATGTCAAAGATTCAACTTCCATCTATTTTGTGAAGTAATCAATGGCAACCACTATAAACTTTTTTTGACCAGATGCTGGAGGAAAAGGACCAAGTATGTCGATTCTCCATTGCATGAAGGGTCATAGTGCAATAATTGATGTCACCTGACTGACCAGTTGATGTTGTATATTTGTATATTTCTGACATGATTCATATCTTCGGACAAGTTCAACTGCATCTTTTTTCATGATGGACCAATAATATTCTTGTCGTAAGACTTTGTAAGCCAGAGATTTGCCCTCCCAAATGATTTTTACAAATTTCTTCATGAACTTCTTTGAGTGCATAGTCGGCATCTGTTGATCTCAAACACTTCAGTAAGGAAAGAGAGAATGATCTTTTATAAAGTTGACCATTCATCAAAATATATTGCAAGGTTGTCCATCTAAGTCGTTTGGCTTCTGAAGGATTTGTTGGTAGAGTTCCATCAGTCAAGTACTGGATGATCGGATCCATCCAGCTTGATTCATTATTGACTTGTAGCACTTCTTTGACTTTATCGATGCTTGATTGCTCAAGGCATTCGATGAATATCCGACCCAGCGAGTTGAATGAAGTGGTCGCAAATCGAGAAAGTACGTCTACTCGAATATTTTTTGTTCTTGAAATATGAAAGATCTTAAAATATTTTAGAGTTTATGCAAGATCTTTCACCTTCTGAAGATACTTCATCATAACGGGGTCTCGGGCTTCAAACTCACCCTTAACATGTCCAATAATCAATTGTGAGTCGATGAAGACCTTCAGATTGTCAATGTCAAGTTTTTTAGTAATTTTTAAGCCGGCTAAGAGTGCTTCATACTTGGCTTGGTTATTTGAAGCTTTGAAATTCAATCGAAGGGTATATTTTTTTACAATCCCTTCGAAATTGGTAAGAATGAGATTAGCTCCACTGTCTTGTGCATAAGATGTTCTATCAATATGTAGCACCCACGTCGATGTTAAATCAGACTTGAGAGTTTCAACTGGCTTTATTTTATCATTGGATTCATTCTCAGGATTATTGTCTGGTATAGTACACTCGACGATGAAGTCGGCCAAAATTTGTGCCTTCATCGATAGACGTGGGCGATACTGGATATCAAACTCACTAAGTTTTATTGTCTACTTTGTCATTCGATCTGAAGTATCAGGTCGGTATAAAATTACTTTCAACGACTGATCTGTCAAGACGATAATGAGATATGCTTTGAAGTATGGACGAAGTTGTTGTGATGATATGATTAGGATGTAGATTATCTTCTCTGCCCTCGAATATCTTATTTCGGCATTGTGAAGCACCTTGCTAGTATAATAAATAGGTCATTAAATTTGATTTTTATCTTTTTGGATGAATACCGAACTAACTGCTTCTGTTGAAGTCGTCAAATAAAGATACAAAGTTTCTCCGACCTTTGATTTTGTAAGTAACGATGGAGATATCATATATCTTTTTAGATCTTCAAAGGACTGTCGATACTTATCTGACCATATAAAATTCTTTGCTTGTCTCAAGATCTTAAAGAAGGGCAAACATCTTTCTACCGATCTTGATATAAATCGATTGAGTGCGGCGATCTTTCCATTAAGTTGTTGTATCTCTTCTTTGAAATTTAGATTCTTCATATTGATGATAGCCTTTATTTTCTCGAGATTGGCCTTAATTCCTCATTGTGACATAAGAAATTCAAAAAAAATTTCAAAAGTTATCCCAAATGCACACTTAGTCGGATTTAGCTTCATCTGATGTCGTCGAAGTATGCTGAAGATTTTTTTCTAGATCTCGAATATGATCGGTAGTTTGAGGACTTTTCACCAGCATATCATCCACATAAATCTTCATATTTCATCCAATTTGTGTCTTGAAATTTTGTTGACTAATCGTTGATAAGTAGCTCCGGTATTTTTTAAACTGAACGGTATTACTTTATAACAGTAGATGCCTTTATCGGTTACGAAGGCTGTGTGCTCCTCATCTTCAGGGTCCATACGAATCTGATTATATCCTGCAAAGGCATTCATGAAGCTTAAGAGTCAGTGTCTTGAAGTTGCATCAATTAGTTGGTCTATTTTCGGCCAAAAAAACTATCCTTTGGATAGACTTCATTTAGATTTGTATAGTCGATACAAATTTTTTAATTCCCATTGGCTTTTCTCACTATCACTATGTTGGCGAGCCAATCGGGATAATTAGCTTCTCTGATGAAGCTAGCTGCGAGGAGTTTGTCAACTTTTTTATCGATGACCTTCAGCCTTTCAAGAGTAAAAGATCTTTTCTTTTATCTCACCGGCTTAACTTTTGGATCAATGTTTAACCGATAGGTTATTATCTCCAGAGAAATGCCTGACATATCAGTAGCCAACCAAGCAAAAATATTGACATTTGCTCTTAGTAGATTTATTAGTTGTTACCGTTCTGGATTAGGCAACTACGATCCAATTTGAACCGTCTTCTCAAGATCTTCTTGTTTTAGTGAAATGAAAATCAATTGCTCAGCTGGTTCATCCCTTTCTTCATTTTCTCTTTGGTCCAATTTATCAGCAGACAAAGAGTCTTCAGATTGATTATTCTATGTAGAGATTAGGAAGCAACATCGGATGAGTTGTTGATCTCCATGCATCTCTCTGACTCGATTTCTTATTAGGAATCAGATCAATAAATGATATGTTGAGACTACTGCTCTCATGGCATTAAATCCAAGTCGTCCGAGTATGGCATTATAAGCTGAAAAAACTCCGACAATCATGAATGTCAAGAGAACAGTAAAAATTATCAAGAAACTTGACATTGACAACTTGAAGGTTCTCACCAACTCACAGCTGATTACCGAGCAGGTTAAGGATGAGTTTGAAGTCCGAGACCCCGTTATGATGAAGTATCTTTAGAAGGTGAAAGATTTTCAGATTGTCAATGTCAAGTTCGTTGATAATTTTTTAAGCCAGTTAGGAGTGCTTTATACTTGGCTTGGTTATTTGAAGTTTTGAAATTGAATCGAAGGACATATTCTGTTACAATCTCTTTAAAATTGGTGAGCATGAAATCAGCTCCATTGCCTTGTGCATTAGATGCTCTATCAATATGTAGCACCCATGCTGATGTTAAGTCGGGCTTGGGAGTTTCAATTGGCTTTATTTTGTCATTGGATTCATCCTCAAGATTATTGTCTGGTATAGTACACTCGACGATGAAGTCGGTCAAAACTTGTGCATTCATCGATGGGTATGGGCGATATTAGATATCAAACTTGCTGAGTTTTATTACCCACTTTGTTATTCGACCTGAAGTATCAGATCGGTATAAAATCATCTTCAATAGCTGATTTGTCAAGACGACAATGGAATGTACCTGGAAGTATGGGCGAAGTCGATATGATGATATAATTAGGGCATAGATCATTTTCTCTGCCCTCGAATATCTTATTTCGATATTGTGAAGCACCTTGCTGGTGTAATAAATAGGTCATTGAATTCGATTTTTATCTTTTTGGATGAGTACCGAACTAACTACTTCTGTTGAAGTTGTCAAATAAAGATACAAAATTTCTTCAATCTTTGATTTTGTAAGTAGCGGTGGAGATGCCAGATATCTTTTTAGATCTTCGAAGAACTGTCGGCACTCGTCTAATCATGTAAAGTCTTTTGTTTGTCTCAAGATCTTGAAGAAGGGCAAACATCTTTCTGCCAATTTGGATATAAATCGACTGAGTGCGACGATCCTTCCATTAAGTTGTGGTATCTCTTTCTCAGAATTTGATTGCTTCATATTGATGATAGCATTTATTTTTTCAAAATTGACCTCAATTCTTCGTTGTGACATAAGAAATCTGAGAATTTTTTCAGAAGTTATTTCAAATACACAATCGGATTTAGCTTTATCTGATGTCGTCGAAGTGTGCTGAAGATTTTTTGTAGATCCCGAACATGATCAATAGTTTGAGAATTTTTCACCAGCAGATTATCCATGTAGACCTCCATATTTCATTCAATTTGTGATTTGAATATTTTGTTGACCAACCGTTGATAAGTAGCTCTGATATTTTTTAAACAAAATGACGTTATTTTATAGCAGTAGATACCTTTGTTGGTTACGAAGGCTGTGTGCTCCTCATCTTTAGAGGCCATCCAAATCTGATTATATCCTGCAAAGGCGTCTATGAAGCTTAAGAGTCGGTGTTCCAAAGTTGCATCAACGAGTTGGTCGATCTTCGACAAAAAAAAACTGTCATTCAGACAGGCTTCATTTATATTTGTATAGTCGATGTAAATTCTCTATTTTTCATTGATTTTTCTCACCATCACTACATTGGCGAGCCAATCGGGATAATTAGCTTCTCTGATGAAGCCAGCTATGAGGAGTTTGTCAACTTTTTCGTCGATGACCTTCTGCTTTTTAGAAGTAAAAGGCCTTTTTTTTTGTCTCACCGGCTTAACTTTTGGATCAATATTTAGCCGATGGGTCATTATCTCCAGAGGAATACCGGACATATCAGTAGCCGACCAAGCAAAAATATTGGCATTTGCTCTTAGTATATTTATTAGTTATTGCCGCTCCAGATTAGGCAACTGCGATCTAATTTGAACCATCTTCTCAGGAGCTTCTTCTTTTAGTGGGACGAAAATCAATTGCTCGACTGATTCACCCCTTTCTTCATTTTTTCTTTAGTCCAATTTATTAATGAACAAAGAGTCTTCAGATTGATTATTCTGTGTGGAGATCAGAAAGCAATGTCGGACGAGTTGTTGATCTCTGCACATCTCTCCGACTCCATTCTTTGTTGAAAATCGAATCAATAAATGATATGTTGAGACTACTGCTCTCAAGGCATTAAGTCCAGGTCATTTGAGTATGGCATTATAAGTCGAAGAAACTTAGACAACCGTGAATGTCAAAAGACTAGTATTCTATTATAGATCTGTTCCTACGGTTAATGGGAGAGTGATTTCTTCTTCCACAGTAACTGCATCTTTAGTGAAACCGACTAATGACGTCGAGACTCTTCTGAGTCGATCAGTCAGTAGTCACATTCAGAAGAAAGTCGAGTAAAAAAGAACATCTGTTGAACTTTCATTATCAATCAGAATTTTTTTTACATCATAATTTTTTATTATCATCGAGACAATGACAGCATCATCATGGAGAGTTTGTATTCTCCAAAAATCATCTTTCGAAAAAGTAATTACATTATTGAGTCGTCGCTTCTTCGCTGACTCTTCTTTGAAAGTTACCCTCCAATTTTTTGATCGTCTGGAGATCATGTTGATTACTCCTGCCATTGGTCGATTGTTGATTGTCTCCTCAGCTTGCAGCTGAGGTTATTGATCAGTGGGAGGTTGAGTCGGATGATCTCATCCAAAATTTTTGGATGTAGTCTCATCGAATCAGGGCCTCTATCTCGTTCCTGAGCTAGATGCACTATTTGGTATCGTGACGGTGATCATGATGGAACTGATAGTACTTCTTCCTGTCACGGCTCCTCAGTGACGCTTTCATTGGTGGGGGGTGTCGTAAAATACTCCTCTCCTTTGATCTCCATCAAGATCTATGCATAGGGAGCAAAGGGGAGGAATATCTTCCCGACGGAAAGACTGCCTCGCTGATCCTGTCAAGTGTTGAGCTCTGATTTTTGACATGTTTGCTTGTATCCACGTCCTATCTGGCACGCCAATCTGTTGCGGTCAATCCCCTGTTGTGCCTGTCACCGGTGAAGAGCACCTGTAAAATGAAGTCTACACAGACCGGAGTTGTGTCCAGCGGGGACCCTCCGATGCTTAAGTCAGTGGAGAGTGGTGAACAGCAGATAAAAATTTTGAACAACAGAGTCTCAATCTAGAATTGTCTTACTAATACTCTTCATTTATCTCCTTTTTATAGATGATTCAGATATAACCGTTGAGCACATGATCCCACCTTTTATGGCACTAAATTATCGGACCATAATCATGAAGTTAATAGGCTATTTATGTCCATTAATAATCATGACACATAGTTGATAACCACTTATAACGGTTAAATATGTAGATTCCACACATTCTGGCATTATGTGATCGTGGGAAGATAAGCCGACTATATGTCGGTAGTCGTGAAGATCCGAATGAGCATCGGTCGGTAACTCTGATATACTGATGGTAATCGATCGGATATTAACTGAGTTGTCATGGTTGTCTGTTGATGGCTGAGAATAGCCGACTGTCGACCGATCAACTGATTGTAAGTTGGCATTTTATATTTATGAAGCCGATCTATAGTCAAAATTGAAGGTCGGTTGAATTGTCTCAACATATCTCATTATGAAAAATTATTGGTTAGAATGGATCCGTCACATGTATCTTGGATCATCCAATAACAAGTCAGCATATTATGAATTAGTGAAAAAAATTTCACTATTATATAAGCTTAATTGAAAATTTTAAATACAGTAGCACACCATCTTAAGAAAGTGAATTTTTTAAATTAAAAATAGTAAAAATTGTCAACTGATCAATTAATAGTAAAACTTTTTTACATCTAAAATTTTAATCGAGTTTGGATAACAGTACAATTTTTTTCACTAATAAATGATGTACCGATAAATAGGGGTGTAATTTGGTGCGGTTTGGTTTGAACCGCATCGAATTATTCCAAAGCAAAAAAAATCAAATAAGAAAAAAAATGATATCGAACCGAATCCGAAATAAACAAAAATCGAGCCGCACCAAATCGACTTATTCGGTTTAGTTCGGTGCAGTTTATTTGATTTTCACCATTCCCTCTTCTTGGCCCTCTCCCTCTTCTCCATACTTTCCGATCTAAGCCGGAGCATGTTTAGAGCTCGAGTGCCACCCTCCAATTTCAATCGGGCCCTTGCATGCCATCCTCGGCCCTCCTCATCCCCAGATTTCACGACCTCACCGTCTCCACCGCAGGCGACAAGGGCCTTGCCTCCAATGCCCTAGTCGTTGCCAACACCGGCACATCCTTCTCCACCTCTCCTCTCAAGAAAAGCGACACGCCGATCTTCATCCGATCTGTCACCTCGCAAAAATGGCCCATGGGCTTCTCCCTGAGCTCCTCGAGCCCTCCGTCGTTGTTGTCGTCGCAGCTGCCATCCTTCGTCTCTTTCTCCGGACTTCGGATCCGCACTACAGAAGGAAGGGCTCTTCTTTCGTCGGTCGAAATTCCAAAACCGCCACCCTCCTATTTTGGGTGATGTGCAGACGTTGACGAAAGACGAGAGCGAGAGGATTTGAGGGATCGAGGTTGGAAAGGAGAGCGGCTGAAATGAATATTAAGAAATAGGAATAAGATTAGACAATTCGGTGTGGTTCAATTTTTTCAATTTTTCATCAATTTCAAATCAAACCAAATCGAAAACTGAAATTTCTTAAATTTCAAAACCACACCGTACCAAATATCAAAAAAACTGCATCGATTTACTTTATTTGATTCGGTTCGATTTTATAATCGAAAAAATCGAATCAAACTTACATCTCCATCGATAAATGATCCAAAATATATTTGATAAAATTGTTCAAACTAATAATTTCTTCTATATTATCTCTTATATTATATCAATTTCTAGTTGTAAATTATCCACCGTCCATATGCTTCAGGATTTACCCTGATCCACTTGGACCTGGTCCATGCAATAATTCCTGCGAGGGACAAAATATAGTTTTGTTAATTTTTCGTACCAGTATGCATAGAAGGGGACAGGGCAAATGAAATTTGAGAGTTTGTCGATGCCTACACACTCCTTGCAAGGGATATACACGTGTCAGCTTTCACATGTGGTGGGCCACTAAAAATTTATATTTACCTTCACCACATAATTGAAGATTTAAATCATTGAAGGTTTTAATCAATGAACATATTTCTATGGTAGCACATGTGACGTGCCAAGTGCCAAGTGCCAAGTGCCAAGTGCCAAGTGATTGGTTACAACAATGCGTTATTAGGGATGCCTCTCTTTGTTCCCCAGCGCTGGGGCTGCGCAACCATATAAAACATGTGCGAAATTTGCACTGGCCGAACCGATACGATCTTGTCCATGTATTTAGGCCCAGGCTAGGCATTTAACATGGTTTTCACTTGTGCTATGCCACGTTTCTTAAAGATAACTTTGATACATACTACTGTCGCAATAAACAATCAGACATATGGCCTGACAAAATAAAAGGGCCACCAACCGCATGGCAAGGCTTTCGTTAAGGCTAAATGCGTAAGCTGGATTTAGGTTGGAGGCCAATTTGACGCTGCAATGCTGTCATATTTAAAGTTAGGTGAACGAAACAATCGCGCCTGACATTTTCCTATTTAATTTGGATTTCTACACAAAAATCTTGTGGTCCTGTTTAATCTAAGGTCAAGGGCCACGTCAAGGATGTCAAAAATACATGCACTTGTTTTACATTATTTAAACCGGGATCCACTTAGAATCTCGACCTCGTTATTTCATCTGTTTCAATAGATTCTCGTCTTAGAACATCGGAAACCATAATTTTTCATGGAAAATTGTTTGCCCGGAAAGACATGGTTGTGATCTACTGATCTAACAGTAGAAAAACATGTCCAGAAGGATGCATTTGATCTTGGAGACTAAAATGTCATAATTTCTTTCCTTGTTTTCGTTTCAACTTTAGTCGTTTGTTGGAAATGTTAAAAGCACGATACAAAGGAATCCAATAGACAATATCGTCGAGACCAGGAGGCGAAAGATGCACTGCCCAGTCTCGACCGTTAAGAGGAGAAAAATGAGTTCCGTCCACGGCGGATCCACGCGTAGTCCAAGTGAAGTGACGATTGGTTATAGCTATGGCCAAAGGTATTTCTTTGAGCTGCCTTTTAGACTTTTCCTAGATCAATAAAATTTAATTAAGAAAAACAAAGTGGAAAAAAAAAAAGGAAGAGGGTGATAGGAAGAGAGTTGATTAACCGTGATATGGTGTAATACAGATGGATGCGTAATTGGAGGTATGGTACTCTAAGTTGTGGTCTCATATCATTAAAGATAGATTTAGGGCTCACAACTTGAATTCAAAGCCGAATTTTTGAATCTGAATCCAAGCAAGACCCACGTAATCTTATAAGGTTTTGGTCTGATATCATTAAACTATATTTGAGCTAGCTATCATTACATCCTTTTAGTTTAGCCCCCGTAATGTTTCTTAGACTTTCCTAATTTTTTCATGAAATAAAGGGGATGCCAATCTCAATAAACTCAGCGATCCTTTCACCTCGCATGTAGAATCACTTCTGATTTTTTTTCCCGCGAGGAATTATTGCTGAAATTTTGTTTGAGCAAATCAATATTTGATGTTACTTCTTATCATTTCTACCATCACTGTTAGACATCATCCTGTTTCTTCTGTATGAGCGTGCGTATAAAGAAAACAAATACATGCGCACTTCTTCTATGTGCATGCATGAATATCTAGGGACCCACTCTGTTACCTACTCCTTTATGCTAATGAGAATTAAGGTTTGGCCCCATGTTAAATGAGTTTAGCTGGAGTCTCTAACTTAGGTTTTATATTATGACAGAAATTCAGGCTTCCCTAAAAACTTCAAAGCATGCTTGAGTATGACTTTGTGTCACTGAAGCATTACTGGTCTAATTTACAATATGCAGACTATTCAAAAATCATCACTGAAGTAGGATATAGACCACTATGCAAGTACAATAGATTCATACAAGCAAGTGTATACAATCTAACTATTTTTACTGACTTACCCAGCCAAGTTCAAACCAAAATATGGCATAGGTTGTACTATGACTTGACCCAGCTCAATTTCAAATGGAATATCAGACTTAGATTTCCTATAGATCTATATGAAGTTGGATCCTCTACTAAAGCGGATTCTTGTTTTAGGCCTACAACACAAAGTCCATAATTTCAAGAACCCCCGAATTCGGACGTAAATTTTCTATCCTATCCCTGCCACTTAGGGTAAAAATGGTATGGACATTATCCATTCGAATCTGTTTTTATATCTGATCAATTTGGATATGGATAAAAATTTCAGAATTTGACTAATATTCAAATTCGTATCTATATCGGTCAAAGAAAAATAGATATGGATATGAATAAACGACTATCCAATTCGTATCGATTCTACATGTAATCTTATATATTTTTATATATCACTTATTAATTTTTAAAAAAAATATACAACATATAAACATATTATTAACTTGATTTATCATATATTTAGTAATACCTTTGATTCTGTAGTTATAAAATTTAATTATTTAAATTATATCTATAATTATATCCATATTTTCAGTATCCAAATTGTATAGGTATTCGTTTAAAATAAATATGGATATAAATTTTTTCATCCGAATATTATCCATATCCATATTTGTATTAATCAGATAAAATAAATATGAATATAGATATGCTAGTATCGAATTCATATCCGATCCGATTTAAGCCCTATTGCCACTCTACGTGACATTCGACCGGGTGATACGAGATGTGCTCAATGCCATTTTTCTTGTAATAAAGACCAATTTCATGTTAAACTGAATTCTTATATACTCCGATGGCCATCAGAAAGCCATCAACATTATAAAAATGGATGCCAATCGAGTGGATGACAGACGACCCATATGTCTTGCAAGGGTACTAGAAAGAAGCCCTTTTTTGAACGCAGAATGTTGCTGATGTTTGTTTTTCACAAGTGCAGTGCCAGCCAAATTCTTTTAAATAGCTTTTTGGAAATACCAAAGTAGAATGCTTTATCTCTTTCGTGGTTCTGGTACTCTCATCTCACACATAGCTTTTGTGGAGAATTAGCAATGACAAGAAAAGAGAATGAAATTCCCACCAAAATAAGGGGAAGAGAATGAAATTTATCAACATCTGAGAACATACAACAACGTGTATCAGCTCTCTAGTTGATAGTGTCAATAGCTACGCTCTCTTTTACCGTATTGAGTTTGGGGACGTGTGATACATACGAGAGAGGGTCTAAAAATCGAACTTTTAGTAGAGTACAAAAAATCTAGAGTTATGATTGGTTTGAATCATGTTGTTGTTCACAGTATTAGCTGTAGTAGTCTGCAGTGATACCCTTCGATCTATATGGTTCTCTCCACTTTTCATGTCATTACTAGTTTTACTTAAAACATTATCCTATAACTTTTGTCAAAACCAAAAAAATCGGACTGGACCGAACAGGCCAGATCTTGCGAGCCCATAAATTGAGAGCGAAGGCGAAATTGGCAGTATGGGCCTTATAAAACTCAGAAAATGTTTACAGGTCTTTTTTTTGCCCTTTTTGTGCAACAAAGAATAAATAAACTTTATTAAAATCTCATGAAAGTAACTTCCTAGTATGTGCTCTAATTAAAGAAGTGACTGAAGAAACTCCAGTCTCTCGGATCTCTTACCTTATAAATGGCGAAGGCTTAGATTTTTCCTCCCTTTTTTCCCCTTTTAAGGAGTATGATGCGTCTTAAAGCTATTTTAGCATAAAAAAGTTTGATGCTAGCCATGGTCAATCTCAACCCTTCCTAGGCCTATTAACTGGATCAGGTTTGCCCAAAAAGACCCAGATATTATTATGATTGCTGTAATTCAGGTCTAGTTCAGAGTGGAGATTAAATTTCTTTATTACTAACTTATGGATGCACCGTCTATCACAAACTCTGATATAAAAAAAAAAAAGGCTGTATATGACTCAAAAGACATCACCTCACATGTTTGCGATCAAATCAATTCTGTCCATCCAATCAAAAAGTGATCTGATCCGTTCAACATTTGACCCTTTCAAAAAGGCAATTATCTCAATTCAAGATCTGATTAAAAGATGCTACACCGCATTAAGAGATGCTTGGTTGGAGAGAGTGAGGGTCTGGAATAGGAATGAGAATGGGTGACTTTCATTTCATCCATTTGGTTGTGAGGAGTTTCATTCCGATTTCAATTTCGGAGTGGAATGAAAATGATCTAATCTACATAAAACTCAATCCCTATTCTTCTCTATTGATTCAAATATTTATTTCAATTTTGATTCCAATTTCGATCACGAACTAAGCACTTCGAAAAATTTAATCATTCTGATTTCGATTCCAAACCATTTCGACTTTAATTCCGATTTCAATTTCGATCGCGAATCAAGTCCCTCTTAAAAATCTATATCGCCTGAGCCAGTTTTTTTTTCCTTAGCGATTGTGAAATGGTTATACAGTCCAATTCACGTCCTGCGGTTCAAATCACAATCCGAAGGTAGTTGCCAATGTCCCCCCTTCGTGGGGTTAACGGAAAAATTATGCCATCCATGGAAGGGAACGTTCGTTTTGCACCATGATCCGCAAATCAAAACAGCTGGATAAGGGTAGATTAGACAAAAATTTTACGTGATACATAGCAGTTGATACAAGCTTGAATACACCGAGCAATTCAAAATATTACTAAAGCAAGCAAAGATGCTGAGGCACAAGGACAATAACATAACGAGCACACAACAAAAGGCACAAGGACAATAACATAACGAGAACACAACAAAAGCATGCAAGATAGTAGAGCTCGTTGATCAAGCCATCAAATTGAGAACGGTCTCAAGAAGGAAGGCACAGTATGACATAGCCAGTGTGATCCATATCATCCACTTCACCTTGTTGGGGACGGGTGGTTGCATGGCATCAATCAAAAGTGCAATGAGACGTGCAACCCAAAAATAAGTGAGGGTGAGATTGATGAAACTGACCAAAGTGTATAACATGAAAACCAGTCCAGCTCCAGGCACCGCTAAGGTTTTTAGGGCTCCAGATCGAGCCAACGGGAGAACTAGCGGTAAGGCTTTTTCGAGCAAGCTCCTTTCGAGAAAGCTAGGAAATACTTCGCCGGTGCAAGTCCCCGTCTCATTTTGTCAATGAGTTGACAGTCCCCGTCTCATTATTTAGCCCCGGTGCCCAATCAGCCAGGTCTCATTATTTTGTCAACAGCCAGGTCTCATTTTGAGTGGGCGACCAGTCATTTTGATTGCCTTTGGGATACCCATGCATTTTCTCTTTGCACATTACTCATGCATTTCATCTTTCGAGCTGGCCCAGACATAAGTCCCTTAGGATTTCGTTTTTAGTCGATGTGGGACCATGGCCTAGCCGCCCTTTATCTCAAAAAAGAAAACTCCAACATTCTTGAGCTTTTATACAGAAATAATACTTTATATATTCGAACAGATGCTATACTTAGATCAGATTTTTGCTGAACCGCTGCGGGTAAAATGGCCATCAAAACTCAAAATGATCCACCAAGCAAATATGGTGCATAAAATCTGGTTTGGCACCTATAAGTACTAGCGGGTAAGCACAGCACTTTGTCTGTTATATTTTGTTTGGTTAGAAATAACCTAATATAAAAAGATGAGTCTCATGTCATATTACTATATTTGATATAAAAAATAAAAAATAAAAATAATAAAAAATTAATAAATCTCATATTTATTTTTTAAAGAAAGAAGATAAAGATAAATATTTTATAAAATTGATATTTGATAAATTTTTAAGTGGTTTCAATAAAACTGTACATGGAATCATTGAGTTTGTTTTGATGTCTTTCTAAATTCATTGAATAAAGAAATTGATAAAAATATTAAAATGTAGATACTATTATGCAAAGAACTATATGATTATAATCATTATATAAAAATTAATTAGAGATAATAATGATATCATAGTATTAAAAAAAAATTATATTAAAATATATATTTATAAATTTTATCATATTTTTATATATAATTATCTCCAATCAAAGATAGTAATTTTTTTCTAATATTATTTTTTGAAGTAATTTTTCTACTAACCAAATACATTAAAATTATTTTTTTTTAATAATTTTTTTTAGATAGATAATTTTCAAAAATTATCAAATTATCTTATAATTTGATATATCCCAATCAAACAGATCTTTAGAGTTTTGAAAAAAAAACTCACAATTTCTCTTTCCTTCAAAGTCCCTTATAGATTTTGCTATACTTTTAATCTCACGTTAGAAAGGGACAAATATATCTTTGAGTCTATTTGACTTTTTTCTTGCCCATCTTTATTTGGGCTTTGGATGGAAGTGAGTTTTGTACCACATACACGTGCGATGGCTTGGCCAACTTGCATGCATAAATCACGGCATAATAGAGAGTGGCACACATATGATAGTTGCTAATATTTTATTTAACTTTTTAATTTCTTTTAATTTTTTTTGTTATATTTTTTTTAATTTTTTATTTTATCTTTTAAAAAGTGGGCGTTTTTCTTCGTGGTCAAATGGTCGACTATTTATCTCAAACGATCATATTTTTTGCTTTGATTGGCGGCATCTTTTGTACCTACCACTCAAACGATCGTTTATAAGCATTTACTCATCATCTATAAATAACTACGAGTCTTGGACTCTAGGGTATCCAAAATTTAGCGATCACATTCACTAATTCTCCAAGAGTCCTACAAACTCTCTCTCTCTTCATCATTTTTTCTTTCGTATTTCATTGCTGAGTAACAAAGAAGAATAATCATGCTCCAAAGAAGAATATCCTGTTCATATCTTAAGATAGAATTCTGGTAACACTGGCACAAAGGTTGGAAATTTGTTCAAGATAAATCAATTTAAATCTCTTATCACCGTATAGTTTAAATAAATATATAGTTTATCAAAAAAAAAACTATTACTGAAAACAGTTTCTGGTTTAATAAAACTGTCATTTCAAAAGAATTTTATGTAACGTCTTCTCATACGTTGGTGAGCAGAGACCATCAATTCCAAATTTCCAAGCCCGTTCTGGCTTTAACGGGTGAGCAGAGACCATCAATTCCAAATTTCCAAGCCCGTTCTGGCTTTAACGGAAAGACCTTGTAACATTGCTGGGTGATAAATGAAAACAACGTTCTCATGACCATCATCTGTCACGGCTGGCTCGAGAGTCATCATCTGTCACGGCTCTGGTAGCTGGCTCGAAAGTCATCATCTGTCTGGCTAACATAACCATTGGCCTGGTGATTCCAGTTTCTATTTTTTTTTGGTAAAGAATCCAGCTTCTATTTCAACTTGCATGCTATGTCGCATGTCAGCCAAGAAGTGTGCAACTTCTTTTTCTTTTTGTTCTTGTTTCAAACATACAGGAGCAGCATACAGAAAACCAGACACAAATGCTGAGTTGTTTATGCAGGAAAACTTACAATATAATTTCCATACCGTCAAGATTTTTGGCTTCAATCTTTTGCTTATATAGCCAAATAGTCCACTTTTTGTGTGTGGTTTAGTGATATAATCTACATCCAAAGCCCTATCCATTGCACCCTGTTGGTGCAAAATATAATAATTAAAGCAAAAATATAATAAAAAAATAAGTATTTCTCTTTAAGGATGACCATACTAATCAAACCAAGGTGCGGAATTCTCGCTCCTTTTAAAGAAATTCAAGCTCTCTATAGCTGGCAAAGCTTATGAACCGGTAGACCTTTTTGATTTGTCTCCTTCAAGATACAATGGCTGAACTGGATCATCATATGGCTTTAGACTAACTCTGTATAAGATGTTGAGCCCAAAGCTCTTCCAAGAGAGCACATTTTCTTGGCGAAAAAACTCTCAAGTCTTGCTTGTAAGTAGAAGGAGGATGAGTTGTATGATGTGTTATATGCTATATTGGAGACGAATGGTGAGGGGTCATATTATATGCACATGTAGCATTTTCAAGTTAATATGGTTTATTATTAGCTAAAGAAATGGATTAAAGAAGAGATACGATGATAAATTTTTATGTTACAAAAAATAATACTAGTTAGGCCTTTAACACATGAGAAAGTAAATATTATACCACAAAAACAATCGAAGTAATTGATCTTATTGGCACATGAATAATAGAGGTAATACATGAAACTTTGATGCATACGGGTAATGGTCTTGTTGCCACAAGGATTTGGAGAGGGGCTAATGTGGCTGGAGCAGGATGCCATCCAAGACCTGCGACATCGAAAAGTACCTGCAAGGAAAGTCCACATTCATCAAGAGTATTCTAGTGAGAGATCCTATGATACTTAAATTAGCCGAAGCTTTGAAAACAGTAGAGACAAAAGAATCTGAAGGACAGAGAGAGTTCTTTTTTTTCCTTCCCCTTTGTTTGTGTTCGCTTGTTCCTTACTCGAGGGTTCCCTTCATTCATCTTTTATATAGAGGATGAGCCCATAGGCCATTAGTCAGAATCTATGAGTTTATGAGATCTAGTTCTACAGGCCGATAGACCATATTCTAGCCTTTATTGAGGGAGGAATCTCCCTTACCTCTTTTGCATCAAAATTGTTAGTTATGGATTCAGGACAGGCTTCATCCACATGGCTACTCGAATCGGTGGTCCTGCATCTACTGTTAGTGCGATCTCACCACATCATCTTAAGTATGCCTCAATGAAGGATTGGTCTCGATTAGTGGATCTCTTCCATGATATATGCCTCCTACTTTCAAGTTCGAAGTGACCATGAGACTTTGAGCGAAGAAAATTATTGCATTGATAGTTGAATCATCGACCCAATCTCTTCATGGGAATGTCCATCTTGGTGTCCTTTGAAAGAAGTTTTTGGGGGTATACGTCATTTTGCAACCCACACCACCGTTACTATGAAAGGGGTTCAAGAAGTCATGAAACAATGCCCCACAAAGAAGGGATTTTAGGATTTGTCATGGATTCACCGAGACTCACAACACACCAGGTGATGGCAAGTTCCAAAATGATATCATGCAGTTTGATCAAATAAGGATGCATCGAATAGTCATGAGGTTCATTGCTCTCAATGTGGGTCAAGTAGCAAAATTTGATGATTTGATGATCAAATCTATCGGTAATCTGTATAAATAAACCACCCATGCAGATAGTTTTCTATCATCCATCGTCATCTGCTCCTGTGTCACTATAGTTGTTAGAAGGAGACTTTTCTTTCTTTGTCTCGTAGCCATGAAACCCCCGCCGTCATCCATTGAGTCAGCGGTAAAGAAGAAGATGAGCTCCTCGAGCAGGGAGTCCTCATCCATACGGGTAAAGAGCATCCAGCTAGAAACTCCTATCCCTGACCCTTTGCAAACCCCTGTGGGGACTAAGGACAAGTCATGACTACAGTCTGGTCGTCACATGTGGTCGTATCTGAGTTGCTTCAGACTCCCCTTCTATTGAGTTGGGCCCCATCCCGCTCTGGAGGGTCGACAAGGCTCGGGATGAACCCTTCTTTTTCTGAGGGTAAAGGAGGGTTCGCGAAGACTAGAATGGAGGTTTTTGCTAAGGTCTGGTCCAAATGCATCATGAAGTACAAGGCCTTGATGAACTTTGAGGATAAGCTCATCGAGCCATCCTTTATTGGATTCATCTAAGGTTTCGAGAATTGCAAGGCGCACCTATGCAAGATGGTCCCGAAATTAGACTTGAGATGCCTCCACCTCAAGAGTAGTGATGAGGAAGTTAAGGCGTTCTTTTTGGATAAGGACCAGTTCTTCGTCTATTTTGTATTGACTGTCAGTGCATTCTTTTGGCATCATTTTGTAAATAAATTTTTGATTAATAAAAAATTTATTTTCATTATATTTACCTCTCATTTGAAGCTTTTTGTCTTTTACGACATTTGTCTCGATTGGCTCCTTGCCTCAGTCAAGAGCTCGAATGGGTCAACTGGATCGGTTATTGTGCTCAAGCCAAGATCTCCCTTGATCTTTTTGAAGCACTTGCTTTGTCAGTATGTGGTGAATAAACATTTGAAGGTTGTGAGCTTATTTGCCCGCCAGGCACTAGATGTTGATTAGTGTCGTATTGCCTTCTGCGAATCAGAGAGAATGATTCGCCTTGGGGGTTGCACAGTAGAGGACTATACAATCTGAAGACCTAGAGAGGCTCTGGATTTAATGTTGGTGCCTGCTTTCCAGAAAGCATACTCTCCGAGGCCTTTAATGTAGTGACATTTGTCACACAATAAGTGGGATTTTTGAATGCGCCTAAGCCTACCCATTTATAGGTAGGGATTCTGCTGCTTGGGATTGGCATTGCCTCAACTATCTTTCATAATATCATGGTGGTGTCACTTTGTCTAGTGTCAAAGGGTCATCGGTGCTCCTCTCCATCTTAGGAGATCTTTTTCTTTGCTCAATTGCAGAGTGCTTTTGGAGAACGCTTCTATGAGTGTCCTACTTTGGTATGGGAGGTGTTGGAAAATTCTATCACTCTAGCTGCAGGACTGCAGCGACAGTTATCTGGGGGCTGCTAACACTTTATCCTCTAAAGAAAGGTCTTTGACTCTTCTTAGAGGCCATCTTTCGCCTCTCCCAATGTAGCCTTCCATCATCGTCGAAAGAAAATCCTAGAGGTGGATAGATTTTTAAGAGGGAAGCACTCATGCCATCCTCGATACTCTTTAGAGGGGGTTGGTGAGCATCGCAACATGGAGAGTTCTATGCTCTCCATCGGGAGTTGCATTGACTGGGGTTGGTTTGTACTCCATGGGCGCTGACCTAGCTCAAGCTTTGTATCTCTTTTTTCTTTATTGTGATGAGCCTTATTGGACTTGAACTAACTTGTAATGGATTTTTTTTTGGAGTGTACACAAACCTTTTGAAAGAAGAGCTTCCTTTTCTTTTTGAAGTCTGGACATCAGAGTTTGGGGACACTCCTGTCTCTTGAGAGTTGTGATGGTGGACCTCTACCAGATCTATTGGAGGGAGCCCATCAAACACCACAATCTTAGATGGATTTGGAGGATGGGGATGCACCTGAGGGTGAGCCTATTTCTCTAGAAGGTGGCTTAGGGCCGGCTCCCGACCAAATTCCTCTTGCTAACTTGGGGCATAGATATTCAAATGGTGTGCCCTTGCTGCGACTTTAAGGAGGAGACCATGGAGCATATTCTCTTTCGGTATTCGAGGGCGACAACTGTCTGATCCTTGGCGGGGTTGCACCTAGGTATTGCTCAGGCGAAGAACCTCACTCAGGCCCTTTTAGAGCTCCTACAGAGTAGCACTGGAGCTGATCTATCCAAGGTGGCTGGGGTTCATGTAGCCTATTTGGCTCTCTACATTTGGCTGGCTAGGAATGGCCAGGTGTTTGACTCTAAGCGATATTCGACAAGGCTTATCTTTGAAAGAGCCTCAGTTATGGTAGCGGAGATCATCGATGTGATATCCAGGCCATTGGAGACCTGGAGCTCCCACCCTACTCTCGTAGCGACCCACTGGGTGTTTATCTTCTGGAGCCCTCTCCTCTGTTCTACCTAAGAGTCAACTTCGATGGAAGTGTTAAAGGCAAGCATGGTGGGGCTAGCTTTGTGATTCGTGGGTTAGACTTCAGATTTATGGTAGCTGGGGGGAATCACTTATTGGAGTCTTCGGTCCTTAAGGTGGAGCTTTGTGCATCCTGGGTGGGGATTGTTTTTACCAGGCAGACCTTTGAGATGACTCAGATATTTGTGGAGGGAGACTGCCATAGTGGTGATTTGGCTCCAGAGATGCATCCGCGGAACCACTCATCCCCTTTTGTATGATATCTTGAGGTTGCTTGGAGGATGCATTACTCTAATGATCAGGTATATCTTCCACGAGGCGAACATGGCTGTTGACTAGATGGTCACTTTTGTCATTGAGCACATTGAAGAATCTCTTTGGACTGAGATGGGGGCCATTCTTGGGCACCTCCGGTATATTTTGTTTTTCGATACTCACAGTGGAATTCATATAAAATTTATTTGAATGAACTGCCTCACCCAAAAAAAATATATATATATATATATATATATATATATATATATATATATATATATATATATATATATATATATATATATATATGAGAAGACGAGTTTGTGTAATAGATGTGCGGGAAAATTTTATTATTATTATTATTATTTGTTTGGTGGGGGCTACCTTTCTTGCCTTTATTACTTCATATTACGCTTACATATATATATGAGAAGACGAGTTTGTGTAATAGACGTGCGGAAAAATTTTATTATTTGTTGGGCATAAAATACCCTCAGCCGAAGCTCTTAACAGGATTGACCCTCGCAGGGCTCCTTCGGCTTTCGGCTGCAGATGGCGAACTCCCATTGCTCCGCCCGGACTCCTACGGGAGGCGGGCCTCGTCCCCGACTTCGGCTGCAGGCAGACTTCGTTCGGACTCCTACGAGAGCCGGACTCCGCCCACGACTCCAATTACAGGCAGACTCCGTCCGGACTCCTATGGGAGCCGGGCTCTGTCTCCGACTTCAGCTGCTGGTAAGTTTCGTCCGGACTCCTACGGGAGCCGGACTTCGCCCCTGACTTTAATTGCAGGAAGACTCCGCCCGGACTCCTACAGGAGCCGGGTCTCGTCCCCGACTCCGGTTGCAGGCAGACGTCGCCTGGACTCCTACGAGAGCCGGACTCCACCCATGACTCCAATTACAGGTAGACTCCGTCCGGACTCCTACGGGAGCCGGGCTGCATCCCCGACTTCAGCTGCTGGTAAGTTTTGTCCGGACTCCTACGGGAGCCGGACTTCGCTCCTGACTTTAATTGCAGGAAGACTCCACCCGGACTCCTACGGGAGCCGGGCCTCGTCCCCGACTCCGGCTGCAGGCAGACTCTGCCCGGACTCCTACGGGAGCCAGACTCCGCCTGGACTCCTACGGGAGCCGGACCTCGTCCCGACTCCGGCTGCAGGCAGACTTCGCCCGGACTCCTACAGGAGCCGGACTCCGCCCACGACTCCAATTACAGGTAGTCTCCGCCCGGACTCCTACGGGAGCCGGGCTCCGTCCCCGACTCCAACTGCTGGTAAGTTTCGTCCGGACTCCTACGGGAGCCGGACTTCGCCCCTGACTTTGATTGCAGGAAGACTCCGCCCGGACTCCTACGGGAGCCGGGCCTCGTCCCCGACTCCGGCTGCAGGCAGACTCTGTCCGGACTCCTACGAGAGCCAAACTCCGCCCGAACTCCTACGGGAGCCGGGCCTCATCCCCGACTCCGACTGCAGGCAGACTTCGCCCGGACTCCTACGGGAGCCGGACTCCGCCCACAACTCCAATTACAGGTAGACTCCGCCGGGACTCCTACGGGAGCCGGGCTCCGTCCCCGACTTCAACTGCTGGTAAGTTTCGTCCGGACTCCTACGGGAGCCGGACTTCGCCCTTGACTTTAATTGCAGGAAGACTCCGCCCGGACTCCTACGGGAGTCGGGCCTCGTCCCCGACTCCGGCTGCAGGCAGACTTCGCCCGGACTCCTACGGGAGCCGGACTCCGTCCACGACTCCAATTACAGGTAGACTCCGCCCAGACTCCTACGGGAGCCGGGCTCCGTCCCCGACTTCAGCTGTTGGTAAGTTTCGTCCGGACTCCTACGGGAGCCGGACTTCGCCCCTGACTTTAATTGTAGGAAAACTCCGCCCGGACTCCTACGGGAGCTGGGCCTCATCCCTGACTCCGGCTGCAGGCAGACTTCGCCCGGACTCCTACGAGAGCCGGACTCCACCCACGACTCCAATTACAGGTAGACTCCGCCCGGACTCCTACGGGAGTCGGGCTCCGTCCCCGATTTCAGCTGCTGGTAAGTTTCGTCCGAACTCCTACGGGAGCCGGACTTCGCCCCTGACTTTAATTGCAGGAAGACTCCGCCCGGACTCCTACAGGAGCCGGGCCTCGTCCCCGACTCCGGCTGCAGGCAGACTCTGCCCGGACTCCTACGGGAGCCAGACTCCGCCCGGACTCCTACGGGAGCCGGGCCTCGTCCCCGACTCCGGCTGCAGGCAGACTTCGCCCGGACTCCTACGGGAGCTGGACTCCGCCCACGACTCCAATTACAGGTAGGCTCCGCCCGGACTCTTACGGGAGCCGGGCACCGTCCCCGACTTCAACTGCTGGTAAGTTTCGTCCGGACTCCTACGGGAGCCAGACTTCGTCCCTGACTTTGATTGCAGGAAGACTCCGCCCGGACTCCTACGGGAGCTGGGTCTTGTCCCCGACTCCGGCTGCAGGCAGACTCTGCCCGGACTCCTACGGGAGCCAGACTCCGTTCGGACTCCTACGGGAGCCGGGCCTCATCCCCGACTCCAGCTGCAGGCAGACTTCGCCCGAACTCCTACGGGAGCCGGACTCCACCCACGACTCCAATTACAGGTAGACTCTGCCCGGACTCCTACGGGAGCCGGGCTCCATCCCCGACTTCAGAGTCCGGGCTCCGTCCCCGACTTCAACTGCTGGTAAGTTTCGTCCGGACTCGTACGGGAGCCGGACTTCGCCCCTTTCTTTAATTGCAGGAAGACTCCGTCCGGACTCCTACGAGAGCCGGGCCTCGTCCCCGACTCCGGTTGCAGGCAGACTTCGCCCGGACTCCTACGGGAGCCGGACTCCATCCACGACTCCAATTACAGGTAGACTCCGCCCGGACTCCTACGGGAGCCGGGCTCCGTCCCCGACTTCAACTACTTGTAAGTTTCGTCCGGACTCCTACGGGAGCCGGACTTCGCCCCTAACTCCAATTGCAGGAAGACTCAGCCCGGACTCCTACGGGAGCCGGATCTTGTCTCTGACTCCGGCCGCAGGAAGACTCTGTCCGGACTTCGTCCCCGACCTCAACTGCTGGAAGGCTTTGGCCGGACTCCTACGGGAGCCGGGCTCCGTCCTCGACCTCGACTGCTGGTAAACTTCGTCCGGACTCCTAAGGGAGTCGGACTTCGCCCCTGACTTTGATTGCAGGTAGACTTCGCCCAGGCTCCTACGGGAGCCAGATCTCGTCTCTGACTCCAGCTGCGGGAAGACTCCGTCCGGACTCCTATGGGAGCCTGACCTCGTCCCCGACTTCGACTGAAGGAAGACTTCATCCGGACTCCTACGGGAGCCGGACTCCGGGCTCCTCTCAGACGGGTAGCTAACCACCTCTCTCCGCTAGACACTCCAGCCGAACTTCGGCCGACAGGCTTGCACTCCCTGGCGTGCCGCAGCAACGGCCATGACTCTGCTCCACTTCCTGCGACGGATTCCGCGCGGCCCCATCACTCCCTGGCGGGCCGCAGTAACGGCCACGACTCTGCTCCACTTCCTGCGATGGATTCTGCGCGGCTCCATTACTCCCTGGCAGACCGCAATGATACCCACGATCCTGCTCCATTTCCTGCGACGGATACCGCACGATTCTTCCATCCTCTGGTAAGTCGCGACAACGGACGCCGCTCCACCCCCCGCGACAGACTCCACGTGGCATATTCCGATGATAGCCACAATTCCACTCCACTACTCTTCACAATAAACTCCTCCTGACTCTGGGTAGCCCACTGCCAGACGGTTACAGACATCGCTATCAGTCTGTTGTTCCCTCTGTCTATAAAAGGGGGACCCCAAATACGTTATTCTCTAAGCTCTATTTTCTATCCCAAAATTCTGCTAAAATTTAAGTTCGAGCACTCCATTCTTGTTGAGGCAGAGAACTGACTTGAGCGTCGGAGGGTCTTGCCGGAGCAACCTCACCTCCGGTTTAGACTTCTTTTGCAGGTCCCGACGGCGACCGCGACTCTTTCGACTCCAGCTTCTTCGATGCAGGTGGATTTTTGCACCAACATTATTATTATTATTTTTTGTTTGGTGGGGGCTACCTTTCTTGCCTTTATTACTTCATATTACGCACCATCTTTTGGGACGGTAATAATGGAAGGGGGCCGTGTCTTCATATCGTGATGCTTGTGAATTTTGATGCATGTTTTCTTTTCTTTGGGTTTTGGTTACAGTTTTGCTTACGAAGAAAGGTGGCGAAACTTAAAAAAAAAAAAAAAAAGAGGAAAGAAAAGAAGCGGTGGAGAGGCTGTTGATGAACTCACTACGTACTCTTCTTATCTCTGGTTCCCAGTGGGTGGAGTAGTCTTGTGTTCAAAGAGGCTTGGGTTTTACTGGGTCTCAATCTGAGACTCATCAAATGGCAGAGTAAGTGGTTCCTCCATTGGGAGGGACCCTTTTCAAGTCAATGATAGTGATCTCATGGCATGGGATCTTGGTAGGCAGCTGGGGCGTATGATTTAATTTTGACCATCAGGGGCTAGTGAAGGCTAGTTTCTTTATTGATAGCCGATATCTTGTAACATCTAATGGGGTGCCTAATTTTTAATTTTGACTAGCACTGCAATTAGGTCTGGAATTGATCAGCCAGGGCCCTAGGGTTTGTTCAGATGAAGCTCGATTTAGTGGAAACTGTAGAGAAATAAGAGTGCAACTAAAGTCACACTTGCCCAAGACCGATAATTAGCAGAAAAAAGACAATCAAGAATAGAAAACCACTCCAAAAGAAAAACTCTGTTAAAATTTTTGGACTTGAAAGATACCAGAGTAAAGAGACAAAACACAAAACACTTAATAGAGAGACTCATAACTCTCCAGTAATAACTAGCAGCTACAACTAATTAATACTCATAGAAAATATAACGAGTTAAAGAGGTTTAGTATGCTACATAGAGACTCAAAAAATAACAGCTAGTCTATTGATTACATGTTTAGAATCTTAAGTTCCCAAAAAATATACTTTAAAAGTCAACACCTCCTCCTTAAAGTGATTTTTTAGAGACAAGACCAAGATTAGCTCTATGAGACTCAAACAGCCCTTTAAGAAGAGCTTTTGTAAATATATCAGTAACATTCTCTTTGCTTTGAACCTCCAATGCACTTATAGTACCATCAAGAATTTTTTCACGAATGAAGTGGTGTTCAAGTTCAACATGCTTCATTCTTGCATGACACACTGGAGTAGTTGCAAGCTTAATGACACTTTGATTGTCCCCAAGAAGAAGAGTAGATTTGAGAACTAGTATGTCAATATCTCCCACAAGTCTTCAGAGCCAGACACATTCCTATCCAGCAAGAGCAGCAACTTTATACTCGGTCTCCATTGTCGATAAAGAAACCGAATTTTGCTTTTTGGTGCACCATGAGATAGCCGTAGAATCACAAAAGAAAACATAACCAAATGTGAACCTTCTATCATCAAGATCACCTCCAAAATCAGCATTAGTAAAGCCATGCAAAAGAAAATCAACTCCTATTTTGTAGAACAGTCCGTAATCAAATGATGAGTTTACATATGTCAAAATATTCTTTACTGCCTCCAAATGTGGCTTTTGCGGAGCTTGCATTAATCTACTTACAAGTCCAATAAAGAATGAGATATTTGGCCTTGTTATAGTCAAGTAAAGTAAGCTTCCAACAAGAGCACAATAAGGCTTCAAATTTGGCAGAAGTGAACCTTCCTCTTGTCTCAACTTGGCATTTGCATCAAGTGGAGTGTATCTCTTCTTGCCTTCTTTTAGTCCAAATCTTGCAATAAGGCTCTCTGCATAGCTCTTTTGTGATGCGAAAATCCCATTCTTTATATTTTTCAACTTCCAAGCCAAGGAAATGACTTAGTTCACCTAAGTCTTTCATTTCAAATCGAAGAGAGAGATTAGCTCATAGCTTAGCAACTTCACTTTCATCATTGCCACCGATAATCATATCATCTACATATAACAAAACAACCATGTGCAGCCTTCCAATTTTTTTATAAATAAACTAGAATCTGAATTTGAAGCAAAGTAACCACAAAATTGTAAATACTTGGCAATTTTTCCGTACAAGCTCTTGAGGCTTGTTTAAGCCCATACAAGGCTTTCTTTAACTTGCAAACAAAGCTAGGATGAGAATGAAAGATGTCACCTGATGGTTGTTCCATGTAAATATCTTTGTCAAGCTCTCCACATAAAAATATATTTTTTATGTCAAGTTGCCATAATTTCCACCCTTAATAGGCTGCCAAAGAAATTACAACTCGAATGGATGTCATTTTTGCTACTGGGCTGAAGGTTTCTTCATAATCCACTCTATATTTTTAAGAAAAACTATGAGCAACCAGCCTTACCTTGAATCTATCTATGCTCCCATCCACTTTCCTTTTCAACTTGTATATCCATTTGCATGTGATAGGCTGCACATCATTTGGTTTTGGCACTAGATCCCAAGTCTCATTTTTTGTGAGTGCATTCATCTCCTCATCCATAGCTTGCACCAACTCTTTCTTTCCTTTTGCTTCATCAAAGCAAGAAGGCTCCCCATCATCAATAGGACCTGCAAAATAACAAGAGTAGGTGCTCACAAATTTTTTTTCATCCCTATAATGAGCTGGCCTAGTGATGGTTCTCTTTGGTCGCTGATTTATATCAGCTTCAGTTGCTTCAAAGTTCTCTTTGTCTTGCTGTCCATAATGCTCTTGATGATCAGTACTCCCCCTTTGACTTGACCCCACCATATTTGTTGAAAGGGGCAAGCAAATTGTGCCAACTGTTGCATTAACATCATCATCAACAATGGCTGCATTTTTTGAGTTATAATAAGAAGAGATTTCATCAAATACAACATTTCTAGAAACAACAAACTTATGAGTTTAAGGATCCATGCACTTCCACCCCTTTTTCCTTTCATCATACCCAATGAAAATACATTTTCTCGCCTTAGCATCCAACTTGCTTTTTCATGATTCTGGCACATGAGCGTAACAGATTGAACCAAAGATCTTGAAATGCTTTGCATTTGGCTTCTTCCCAACCAACATCTCAAAGGGGGACTTCATATTGTTTGGACTAAGAGGCACCCGGTTGATAACATAAGCTGCACATTCCACACCTGCTACCCAAAAACTTTTAGGTAGACTTTTGGCATATAACTAACTCTTGCAAGTCTCCTCTAGATGCCAAATCTTCCTCTCCACCACTCTACTTTGTTGGGGTGTATTGGCACAAGAGAGCTCCCTAAAAATTCTCTGTGTGTGACAAAATAGTTTGAATTCATTAGGCATGAACTCTCCTGCATCGTCAGTCTGAAATCGCCTAATCTTCTTGCCAAAAGCTGGTTCAACCATCTCCTTGAACTCTTGAAACTTGAGAAACACATCTGATTTTTTCTTTACAAAATAAACCCAGATAAATCTTGTATAATCATCAATAAAGATTAATATACAGTGAAAATCAGAAAAGGAGGATGTTTTGGTTGGGCCATACAAGTCATTACAAATGCATTCCAAAAGAACATTACATCTTGAGAGAGACTTGTCAAAAGGTAAGCGGCGTGCTTTGCCATATTAACAACCTTTACCAACTTCACCTCCACCAAAGTTGGTTAGATTTGATAACCTATGTACAAGATTCTTGTGCACCATTACTTTCAGCTTATCCACGCTAAGATGCCCCAACCGAGCATGCCATAAGGATGCCTTATCATTGCTGCTTATTTTATCAACATAAGATGAATAAGCTGACAAAAAATATAAATTGTCAACTTGTTTATCTATATAAATCACATCCACCTTCAATATTCTCTAAGAACTTCACATTATACAGCACTACAACAAAAAAGGATATTTGCGATGCAAAAAAATTATCGTAAATACAAAATTTCTGTCACAAATAATTATTTACGGTCGATGAAAATTTTATTGCAATAATCAGTCGCTAAAAATGAGATCGCAGATAATATTTTGCGATGAAATACAAAATTTCATCACTAATAATAGGTTTTTTGCGATGAAATATTTTCATCAAATTTTTTTTTTATTTTTTAAATGATTTACGATGAAAAACTTTTTGTCGCAAATAGATAATTTACAGTGAAAATATATTTTCATCGAAAATAAAGTTATTTATGATGAAAATTTCTATAACAAAATATTTAATAAAAAAAATTAATATTTTTAAAAAATAAAATAAATTATTTTTTATGATGAAAAATTTGTATTATAAATATTTTCATCATAAAAATATATTATTTATGATGAAAATCATCGATCATAAATAATTTTAAAAAGGATTTCTAAATTTTTTAAAAAATAAATTATGTACAACAAAAATCTTCCATCATAAATTAGTTTACTTGCAATGATACTCCATTGCAAATAATTTCATCACTAATTAAAATATAATATTTTTAAAAATAATTAATAATTATATATTTTAATTTATATTTTTAATATTTTATATTTATAATCTATAAAATTAAAATAAAAAATTTACACAATAAATTGATAAATAAATTTGATCATTTTATTATATTAAAATATAATTATAAAAAAATAAATTTAATAATTATAAGAGAGCCAAAATAAAAATAAAAAAATATAAAGACAAGCCATTGACCGTCAAGCATCAGTATCTGGAGAAGGAGATGGGTGGAGCATGACGAACCGACCTGCTGCTACCTCATTAGCTCCATAATCTACTCCATTTACATCATCCACTCCATCATCTCCATATGAAATAACTAGTATGAGTCGATGCATACAGCCAACTCATCACCCCACTGTCGATCTTCAGCAGTCTGTCTTTGTATTTCTACCAATCGTACATCACAGGCAGCATAGACGTCTGTCCTGGACAAGCATGAGGATGGGGAGCTCTGATCCTATGTCCTAGCCTCCTAATATAATAAGGTCTCGTACCAAGAACCTGATCATAGATCTCATCGTCTGTAGGTGCGGTCAAGTCCTCAAGGGTAGGTTGGGATCTCATTTCTATCATACGATCCTAAAAATTAAAGTTATAACTATTCTAAGTTTGTACTGAAAATCAAAATACTAATAAAAAAAAAGTTAGAAAAACTTACATAAAGCTTCTGGCTCCTCACCGTCCACTCTCCTGACCATCAATAGTGAATCCGTTGGTAGATCTCGATCCTACCAAAAAGCTCGCCACTCTCTATATCTCTCTATAATTTAAAAATAATTAATATTTTTTTAAATAATTAAAAAATTAAAATATACTAAATAGAAATTACTTATCATCTACTCTATATGGTGAGCGAATGGCCTCAAACCCCCATAATGCCAGACAGTTTGTCTCGTCTGATTCACAGTATTTCGGACATATCAATCCTATATAGTTAACAATCAAATTAGTAAGTAACTAACTGAATTTAAGAATAAATGATTCAATTATTAAACTCTAAAAAAAATTAGATACTTAACCTGATATGTCAGATCCTCATACATACAGCATATGACAATCCAGTCCTTGATACCGATACTGTCATATGGACGCTGCTGTGCTACCTCCACCCTTTGATTTTGCACTATAGCATACCAATGGCGATGAATGCAATATCGATAATCTTTGAAATACGAGCATGGATAATCATCCACAGCTCACCGTATGTAATCGTGCTCAAAATCAATAATATCAAATATAGTCTGCCAATAATAAATATTATAAGAATATAATACTAATTAAATATTTTACTAAATATTATTTTTCTTATAAGTGGCTATAAAAGATCTCTCTCTGAGCCGGTGGAATGTGATGCCAATCGAAGAGCATCTCAGGGGCATAGCTGCGGCATATGATGCCCAGTTCAATCTGTCATGACTCGTACCGTCCTTTAACAGGTATGGTGAAGTCGGATGGAATCTCGATATGGAGATGCTGCTCCTTATGCTCGCATCTCCAATGGTCTAGGATAAGATTCTTCAATGGATCTCACCCTCGCTTCACCACCTGCATCGAATGGTCTGAAATAATAATAAATAAATCATTAATATGATAGTTATCTATAAACCTAACAGATACAATTAAAAATAGATTTTATTATATAAAAAATATTAACATACCACTTGAATCTACCTCTACAGCACCCTTTGATGACTCTAATGGTGCGACAATAGAAATGGGAGAAGGCTTATCCTCAGGGGTAGGTTGGAAACTTTAACGTGGCCGTCTCCCTCCTCGCACCATACCTGCAATGCTTAAAGCATGCATATAACTAACTTGACATATAAATGAATATAATAATGAATAATAATAGTAAAAAATATATAAATACTAATGAATAAAATTGTATTGCATACCATTACTGTAAGAGAAAATTTAACAAAGAATATAAATTTACTCATCAATATCCATATTCTCTTCGATTTGTAGGTCCTCCTTCGAATTATAATAATCGATTAATGTATCGTCTTCTATCTCATCATCATTTATGAACCAATCATCGCTCTTCAAATCATCAAGATTAAATATAAAATCAGCTTCAAATTTATTGGATGGCAGATCAGTCCTATTCAATGGAGTTGTCATAAGTTTTTTGTCAACAAGGAGCTCAGTCAATATTTGTTCTTCCTCTTGAAAAGCTTCCTCTTCATATAGATATAACTTTTCGTCCATCTCTAATCAGGTTGGTATGTCATATATGCCTCTAGATATTATTCTTTGTATGATATGCCAATCACCTCGATACTTCAGATCTTCAAATATATTAGTTATTTCGCTTGAGTTGCTAATATATATGGCTTATTCTGGTACTATGTTCGTACAAAATTTATACTGATAAAGTGTAGATCGATATGAATACCAATCTTCTTATTGCTAATATCCCACCATTCACATTGAAATAAGAATACTAAATTATTGAATCCATACTTTAATTCTATGATATCTATCAATACACCCAGATATTTAATCTCTTTTTCTCCTTCATATCCTATCATAGCAATCCCACTATTCTGGATTTGTTTTTGCATCTCAAGCTCTCTTATATGAAATCTTATTCTTTCAATGATACATGATGCATAGTGATTAACCCTTCGATCGAAACTACATGCTAAATCACATAACTCATTGATCACATCCTCTTCTTTATTGAAATACTGAGATTTCATCTACAACATAACATAAAAAATTATGTTATTTCAAATAATTAATTTTATAATTATTAAAATATAACATAATACTAGTGGAACTTATATGGTCACCAAATTATTTTGTAAATTTTTTTTATATCGATCATCAATATCTGTATTATTCTCTCTAGATAGTATACTCTTGTGCTCACTATGACAAGTCATGATTTTTAATTTTATATCAACATGAAAAAATTAGTTAGAACACTAAAAAGTATGCTAAAATGATATTTACTTAATAAAATCTTTAATTTTTTATAATTATTTAGAATATAAAAGTGTACCTTGGATAGCTCATTCACGTCTATAAACTTATTTTTCTTTCCACCAATGGGTCGAACCATTTATTTGAATATGGACAATATCGGTTCATTGTCACTCTATTTACGATCTGCATTACAATCTGAATGATTGAATTTTATTTTGATATCATCAAGATACATCGAGAAGAACATGACACATTCCGTAGCTATGTATGCTTCTGCTATATTATTTTATTTTATTTATCATTATTATTTTTTAAAACTTATTATTATTATTAATAAATTATTAATTTTAAAAAAAAATATTTTTTTCTTTCTTCTTCCGCAGCCACAATGACCCCCAAACCTCGATCGCTTCGCTGCCGGCCGTCCACCCCTGGCTCGTCGGTCGTCGCATCTCGGCACCATCCCCAACCCCCCGACCATCCGCTCCACCCCTAGCATTGGCCCTTGATCCCCCAGCCTACCTCTGCGTGACCAGCCCCCCTCCCCTCCTCCTCGAGCTCCGACGACCATCCATGAGAACACAAACCCCCCATCCTCCACCCCCCGCCACCCGCAGGCCGTTCGCACGGGAACACAAAACCCCCCCATCCTCCACCCCACACCACCAGCCCCTGGTCCACCGTCCTCCCCTCCCGGTCCTCCACCCTCCGGCCCATAACCACTACCCTCCACCCCCCGTGGTGCCCTTTGCCCCACCCCGCTCGTGCAGGGTGTCAGGCCCACTCCGCTTGCGCCCCCCACCTGCCACGGCACCCCTCTGCCCCACCTCGTGGGTTCGCACGCCTGTCATCATTACCCCGCACCCCTGCAAAACACCCCCCCTCACCTTCTTCCCTGCCCGAGCACCCCCCCCGGGTCACACCTCCCTTCCCCGTGGAGCCAAAATAAGAAAAAGGGTTTACCTTTAAAAGAAGGCAGTGGCGGTGGCGACGACAGTGATGATGGTCACGATCATGGGAGAGGGCTCACTCACTGGCTAGTGGAAGCCCGGGAGGGGGGGAGTGTTTCGCAGGAGAGGGAGAGGGTTTTACGGGAACCAAGAGAGGCAAACTTGGATTTTTAATGAACTTTTAGGGCTGTAAAATTATTTCTATCGCTAAAAATAATTATTAGGGATGCATATTCCATTTTTGTCACTAATAATTTCCATCAAATTTTTCTCCTCTAAAAACCTTTTCCTCTAAAATTAATTAACCAAATTCTAAAAAAATTAATTTACGATGAAAATATGAAGTTCTGTCGCTAATAAGCTTATTAGCAATATAATAATTTTTTTCCATCGCTAATAATTTCCATTAAAATTTTTTTCTCCAAAATTTTTTTCATCTAAAATAATTTAATCAAAAAAAATTAAAAAAAAATAATTTATGATGAAAATATAAATTTAAGTTGCTAATAATTTTATTAGCAACGTACCTCTACTTTTCATCGTTAATAATTCCTGCCAGCCAAGTTTTTTTCTCTCTAAAAATTTTCCATCTAAAAAAATTTAACCAAAAAAAATTCATAAAAAAAATTACGATAAAAATACAAATATCTGTCACTAATAATTTTATTAGTGATGCAAAATATATTTCTATTGCTAATAATTTTTGACAAAAAAACTCCCCCCACCAAAAATTTCCAAATTTTTTTTCAAAAATTCTCAAAAAAAATTTTCTCAATTTTTTTTTCAAAAATTTTCATAGCTAATAATTTTAAAAAATTATTTTTCTTCAAAATAAAATTTATCTAAAAATAAATTTTTTATCATAGATAAATTTTTTGTTTGATGCATGGAGCATGTGGACGCCATTCGATGCACTGCACGTATGCGGGCTCGCATGGCACGCAATGGACAGGGGTAGATGCATGCCATCTAGAATATGATTGTGTTGTGACCTAGCCCATTTGGGCCCTGGACCAAGCCCAAAGGCCCACAAATCCCACAAAAAAAAAAGGAAGAAGACTTCCGACCGAAATCCTCTTCTCTGATGAAGGGGAGTTTGAATCAAACTCTTGGGCTCCTCTATAAGAGGAGACCCTCATTCCCTCCCTTCCATGAACTTCCACCGTCAAGAAAAAGCCGAGCCCCTTCCTCTCTCGCCGTCTTCCTCCCTCTATTCATCTCTCTTGTTTCGGATGGTCATCACCATGTTCGAAGAATTTTGGGCTGAGCATCATCGGAATCAGGTAAAAAATTCCTTGAGGAAGCCCTTCATCAAGTTCTTGTGATTATTAAGATGGATTTTAGTGGTTTATTTGTTGATTTTGGAATGAAAAAAAAAATCGAATCTCAAGTGCCCTGTTTTCCCTCCGTGTCTTTGATTGATTCCGGCATCGTCCATCATCGTTGATCATCGAATCGGAGATCTATGATCTCGTCGCCATGTGCTGCACCTCCGGTCATCTTCCTCAGGCCTTGAATCTCAATTTTGGATGGACAATCGTCGGATTTCTTTTAAAAAAGGTCATTCTCTGTTTTGGACTGTTTCGTCCTTATTTTTTTTTATTTTCGAGCATCGGTGGTCGCCGCCGACCATCGATTTGGTTCCTTCGGGCCACACCGTCGCCATCCTCCCATCGATGGCCATCCCCATGCCGGCTACACCGCCTGTCGGCCAGCCAATAGGGGATTGTGAGATCCCCTGTTTCGGCCCAATGCAACCCGTGGGAAGAAGAAAAGAAAAGAAGAAGAAAGAAAAAGAAAAAGAAAAGAAAAAGAAAAAAAAAGAAGAAAAAAATAGAAAAAAAAAATATAGACACTCTCCTTTCTCTCTCTCCCTCTTTTCTTCTCTCTACTTTCTCTTTCTCTCTCTAATCTCTCTTTACTTTCTCTCTCTAGGTTATTTCTCTCTCTTAAGATTTTTTAGAATTTTGAGAAGAATGATAATGAATTTAAATGATCCTAGTGATGGATTTTTGATCTGTGATCATCGGATGGTACATCGGCACCCACTTTGATCAGATTAAGTATTTTTAAAATTCTATTTTTAATAATTTTATTGAATTATCCACATGATAATCTCAGCATGATTTGATCTGATCGATCAGATTTATTGAATCATATTGTCTGAAGAGTCCAAGATGAATTTTCTCTCTCTAAAATTTTCTATCTCTAAGCCATTTCTCTCTCGATCAATTTCTCTCTCTAAAAAGATTAGTCAATAAATTTTTTTTTTAATATTTTTGATCCAATAAAAAATTTTGATCCATGATTATCGGACAGCGTACTGGCACCCACCTTGATCAAATCAAATATCTTTAGATTTTATCACCCATGATTCTATTGAATTATCCATATGATAATTTCAGCATGAATTGATTAATTTATCTTGATCAGGTCAATCGAATTTGTTGAACCGTATCGTCTAATTAGTATAGATTCATCTTCATGAATTTCTCTCTCTAAAATTATATCTCTCTAGAAGTTTATTTTTTTAGAATTTATCAAGAAAAAAAAATTTATTTTGATGAGTTTGAATGATTCTAGTGAAAGCATCCTGATCCGTGGTTGTCAGGTAGTATGCCAGCACCTTGATCAGACCATGAATCTTTAGATTTGATAATCCATGATTTTGATTTAATCATGACTTGATTTGATCATGTTGATTTCACCAATCGAGATATTGCACCAATCGTAATGTGGGATTGTGTCATCTAATTAATTCAAATTATACCTTATGAATTCTCTCTCCTCTGATTTTCTCTCTCCACTTGATTCTATGAAACCAATGAAAAAATCTCGGTCCTATCATTTCGAATCCGATTTAATATGATAGTCAAACTTTGGATCGTTTATGTCTTAATTAGATTTTGATTAGATGAAATTAAATGATCGGACTCAATCTAAATCGTTGAAATATGATATTCGTATTCTTTCTGATTATTAAATTTAATCTCGTATAGGTATCATTAACACCTAATAATCGAATATTGTAATATGATTTATGAATAGAAAAATTTTAGAAAAAAAATTATAAAATTATGTAGATTTATTGAAATACGTTCGAGGTAAGTAATGTTTTATTTTTTCTAGATTTATCGATAAATTATAATATATTTTTTTGATATGATTTGTAAAATGATATATGAATTGGATGAATAATATTTTATTATGAAAATATCTTATTTGAAATATTATGATGAACCATGATTGAACATATTGATTTCATGATGCATTATATTGATTGATTTCGATACTACATGATTATATTAGAATATGAAACATGATTTATGAAGAATTCTGATATAAGAACAATATGAATTGACAATCTTACTATGTAATGGATCCCGTCAATGGGGGCATATACGTTGGTAATTGATTTATCCTGAGGATTTATGTCGCTAGAGAGACCAACGACAAACCGTTAGAGAGACCAGTGGTTCTGAAGGACTTTGCTGCCAGATGATTCGCAACTCACCGCAAGAAGATACGCGGTGTTATGACCCTGCCATAGGAAAAATATGATCATAGCTCATGGTTGATGAAAAGAATTTAAGAATGAAAGAAATTAAAATCTCGAAAGAAACTCAAATTTTGAAAAAAAAATAAATTTGGCATGAATTATGTTGCATAATTAAAATTGATTTCGAATTGATGAACTCTATATACTTATTTTTTATAAATAATTATTTACTTAAATGCCTGATAAAATCTGTTGAAAGTGATCATTGCTTATTGGGCTGTCTAGCTTATTACCTTCTATTTTACTGTTTTTACAGATGTTGAGAAATTAAGATGATACAAGATATGAATGAAAGAGTGATCAGAAGCAGAATCTCCATACTTTTATTTTAGGTTGAAAGTCTTATTGAATTTGATGTAAGGCCTATAAATCATTGTTGAATTTATTGAGATATTAAAGAAAAAATTTAGATCATTATGTTTTGGATTTAAATTATTGACTAATTATTCTGCTATTATTTTAGGATAGCATGATAAGATGCCTTGCATGTTTATGAGAAGAATTTTCTATGAGTATGCTGTGGTTGCCATAATCCTCGATTCACAATCTCAGGTCGGGGGCGTGACAATTAAAGTGGTATCAGAGCATTAGTGGATGAACTAAGATGTGTATAGAATGAGTGTCAGTGGATAGACACTAGGAACATTATGGTGTAGATCTTTGATAATTGTAGTGAGAGAAATCTTTATAATTTTTTATTAAATATTAAAATTTTGTATGAAAAGATCATAAGAGATTATGACATATAGAGTTTGAAATATGATGGATGATCTATAGATCATAATATGATTAGTTAGATTTTGATCGAAAGTAATCATAAAAAGATTGACATAAAATTTTATTATGCATTGTGGTCATTAATTTGATTATTGGTTATTCAAGTGAATCGTAAGTTCAAATTTGATGTGAGAATAATACTATGATATTACTTCTAGTTGAGAAGTTGACTATTATTGGCAAGATAAAGATTTGATGTAAAATGTTGTTCCAGGATAGACTAAGAAAGTCTTTTATGATGCTTGATTGGAATATTTATCGAAATTGAATTTGGTATGTGGATTATATATAAAGTGACGTATTAGGATGAATGCATATTTGAGGATATTGCAAAGAAACCTATTTCTTATTGAAGAAATTGATTATGAGATTGTAGGATATTTATCATACTGGAATCTTTAATCATCATCCTTAGATCTAAATAATATATCTTATTATGTCTTTTGGAGACTACATGATATGTATGAAATTTTAATTTAAAGATTTCGTATCTAAGTTAATCAAGAGATTTTCTGATATTATTGTTGAGGTTGTTAATAAAAAATTGATATCTTTAGATTAAGATAAAATATCTTATTTATATTTATTTGAGATTATGGGATCCATGTGAATTTATAAATTAAAAATTTTGGATTTGAAAATTGATATGGAGTTCTTTTACGTTTGTTAATGAGGTCTCTGATTGAATCTATTAAGTGGGGATTTAATTTTTTTGAGGCTTCTATGATTATTATGAAAGAATACTTGATAGATATTGAAGATCCTGATGATAAAAATTTAAAAAAAGATAATGTTTTGAAATTTTTATATATTCTGATTACTTCCTAATTTGATGGAGCATCGAAAAATTTTTTCATTGATTTGACTATAAGGATTTTGATTTAGAATTTATTGAATTGAATTAATATGAGAATTAAGATTTGATTTATATTGATTATAGTAAACCTATATGATGGTTTTAAATATGATATTGGACTCAAGGGTTAATCAAGATTATTGTACACCAGTAAAAGTATGAATGAGAATCGAAAGTTAATCTTTGACTTCAATTGAAATTTAAAATTTTATATCTTTTCTATTGATAAGATAAAGAAATAATTTGATCAAAATATTTTTTGGTGAATCTAAGAAATTTTGATTATTAGAACAGAGTGCGCAGCGGAAACATGGTGATCTGGATTACTTTGAATAAGTCAGGAATGTTGACTCTTTGAGTTAAAAAATTATGATAGATAATATGATTTGATATAAAAAATTTATTGATATTAGAAAGAATAATATTTTAAAAAAAATTGGATATCTTTAATGGGATTTTTAAAAGTAGTGCTTCCACCTACTATGCTACAAAAATATTTAGCATCCTAATTCTAGGATGAGTGGATCCTTGATTTTTAATTTTAGATTTAAAATATTTAGAGATAAATTTTTTTTATCTTAGAATTAAATTTTATAATTCTCTATTTATTAGAAAGAATTTGAGATTGTTTATCGAATAATGATTTTGATCTTAGATTATTATAGTCAAATATTTATCTTCATGATATAATAAAATTTGAAGTTTGAACTCTTTTGATCATTATGATTTGTCTGACTGAATGAAAAAGATTGAAGATTATCTATTGATATTGACGATTGTTCTACAAAAGATGAATTGGAGTTATTTATAATTTAATTTGATAATAAATTGATTAATTAAAAATAGTTAATGTTTAGATAAAAAAAATAGATATACTTACTTAGAATAGAGACATTGATTTTGATTATAAGAAAAAAATAGTTTTGATTTAGATCAACTTTTGAGTTATTGATTTTTTCTTATGGAATGACTTAATAATAAAATTTGCTTCAAGAATTAGAATATTTAAGAGTTTGAGGGTTTGAGTAAGAAAATTTTGATGACTAGAAATAGTGGTTTTGATTCTAATCAACATCGGTAATACTGATCTTTTCCTATGAAATGATTTAATGATGAAGTTGCACTGAGAATTAAAATATCAAAAGTTTGAGAATGAGATTGAAATGGTAAAACTTAAATTTTTGAAAGCACGATAAGAGAAAATATTTTTGAAATTTTGATTGATTGGGATGTCATTATATGATTCACATAAGTTTGTTTTCCTATCTTATGATGGGTTGAAATTAAGAGTGGTTAATATTTTGAAAAAAAAAATGAATGATGATGATGAATGAAGTTCTTATGCAAGAATAGAGACATTGTTTTTTTCTATCTACAAGAGATGGATTTGATTTTAATTTGAGTCATGAGATATTGAACATTATTTTTATAGAAAATGAGATCATAATTTTGAAATCTTAAAATATTAAAAATCTTTGAGATGTTGGTCTTGATAAATAAGAAAATGAATGGTTCCGTTTTAGATCGATATTTGATATACCGATTTTTTCTTATGAAATAATTTAAGAATGAATTTATATCAAAAATTAGAATATTGAAATATTTGTGGATAAGATTCAAGTAAGAAACTATGAAGACTTAAACAAGAAAAATTTTGAGAATGAAATTTCTTTTAGAGGAGAAGAATGATATGACCTAGCCCATTTGGGCCCTAAACCAAGCCCAAAGGCCCACAAATCCCACAAAAAAAAAAAAAAGAAAGAAGACTCTCTATCGGAGTCCTCTTCTTCGATGAAGGGGAGTTTGAATCAAACTCTTGGGCTCCACTATAAGAGGAGACCCTCATTTCCTCCCTTCCATGAACTTCCACCGTCAAGAACAAGCCGAGCTCCTTCCTCTCTCGCCGTCATCCTCCATCTATTCATCTCTCTTGTTTCGGATGGTCATCACCATGTTCGAAGAATTTTGGGCTGAGCATCACCGGAATCAGATAAAAAATCTCTTGAGGAAGCCCTTCATCAAGTTCTTGTGATTATTAAAATGGATTTTAGTGATTTATTTATCAATTTTGAAAAGAAAAAAAAAAATCGAATCTCAAGTGCCCTGTTTTTCCTCCGTGTCTTTGATTGATTCCGACGTCGTCCATCATCGTTGATCATCGAATCGGAGATCTATGATCTCGTCGCCATGTGCTGCACCTCCGGTCATCTTTCTCAGGCTTTGAATCCTAATTTTCGATGGACAATCGTCAGACTTCTTTTGAAAAAGGTCATTCCCTATTTTGGACTGTTCCATCCTTGTTTTTCTTGGTTTTCGAGCGTCGGTGGTCGCTGCCGACCATCGGTTTGGTTCTTTTGGGCCACACCATCACCGTCCTCCTACCGGTGGCCACCCCCATGTCGGCTGCTTCACCTGTCGGCCAGCCAACAAGAGATTGTGAGATCCCCTATTTCGGCCCAAGGCAACCCGTGGGAAGAAGAAAAGAACAAGAAGAAGAAAGAAAAAGAAAAAGAAAAGAAAAAAAAAAAGAAGAAGAAAAAATGGAAAAAAAAATATAGACTCTCTCATTCCTCTCTCTCCCTCTTTTTTTCTCTCTACTTTCTCTTTCTCTCTCTAGTCTCTCTCTACTTTCTCTCTCTAGATTATTTCTCTCTCCTAAGATTTTTTAGAATTTTAAGAAGAATGATGATGAATTTAAATGATCCTAGTGATAAATTTTTGATCAGTGATCGTCGGATGGTACACCAACACCCATTTTGATCAGATTAGATATTTTTAAGATTCTATTTTTTATGATTTTATTAAATTATCCATATGATAATCTCAGCATGATTTAATTTGATCGATCGGATTTGTTGAATCATATTGTCTGAGAAGTTCAAGATAAATTTTCTCTCTCTAAATTTTTTTTTCTAGAATTTTCTCTCTCTAAGCCATTTCTCTCTCGATCAATTTCTCTCTCTAAAAAGATTAGTCAATAAATTTTTTTTTTAATATTTTTGATCTAATGAAGAATTCTGATCCATGATTATCGGACAGCGTACTGGCACCCATTTTGATCAGATCAAATATCTTTAGATTTTATCACCCATGATTCTATTGAATTATCCATGTGATAATTTCAGCATGAATTGATTAATTTATCTTGATCAGGTCAATCGAATTTATAGAACCATATCGTCTAATTAGTACAGATTCATCTTCATGAATTTCTCTCTCTAGAATTGTATCTCTTTAGAAGTTTATTTTTTTAAAATTTATCAAGAAAAAAAAATTATTTTGATGAGTTTGAATGATTCTAGTGAAAGTATCCTGATCCGTAGTTGTCAGGTAGAATGTCAGCACCTTGATCAGACTATAAATCTTTAGATTTGATCATCCACGATTTTGATTTAATTATGACTTGATTTGATCATGTTGATTTCATCAATCGAGATATTGTACCAGTCGTAATGTTGGATTGTGTCATCTGATTAATTCGAATTGTACCTCATGAATTCTCTCTCCTCTGATTTTCTCTTTCCATTTGATTCTATGAAACCAATGAAGAAATCTCGGTCCTATCATTTCGAATCTGATTTGATCTGATAGTCAAACTTTGGATCATTTATGTCCTAATTAGATTTTGATTAGATGAAATTAGATGATCGGACTCAATCTAAACCATTGAAATATGATATTCATATTCTTTCTGATTATTAAATTTGATCTCGTATAGGTATCATTGACACCTGATAATCGGATATTGTAATATAGTTTATGAACAAAAAAATTTTGGAAAAAAATTTATAGAATTATATGGATTTATTGGAATGCATTTGAGGAAAGTAATATTTTATTTTTTCTAGATTTATCGATAAATTATAATATATTTTTTTGATATGATTTGTGAAACAATACATGAATTGAATGAATGATATTTTGTTATGAAAATATCTTATTTGAAATATTATGATGAAGCATGATTGAACATATTGATTTCATAATACATTATATTGATTGATTTCGATACTATATTATTATATATTTTTTTATCAAAATTAGAACATGAAACATGATTTATGAAGAATTCTGATATAAGAACAATATGAATTGACAACCTTACTACGTAAAGGACCCCGCCAATGGGGGCATATACATTGGCAATTGATTTATCCTGAGGATTTATGTCGCTAGAGAGATCAGCGACAAACCATCAGAGAGACCAGCGATTCTGAAGGACTTTGCTGCCAGATGATTCGTAGCTCACCGCAAGAAGATACGTGGTGTTATGACTCTGCCACAGAAAAAATATGGTCATAGCTCATGGTTGATGAAAAAAATTTAAGAATGAAAGAAATTAAAATCTCGAAAGAAACTCGAATTTTGAAAAAGAAATGAATTTGGTATGAATTATGTTGCATAATTGAAATTGATTTCAAATTGATAAACTCTATATACTTATTTTCTATAAATAATTATTTACTTAAATACCTGATGAAATCTGTTGAAAGTGATCATTGCTTATTGAGCTGTCTAGCTCATTACCTTCTATTTTACTGTTTTTACAGATATTGAGAAATTAAGATCATACAAGATATAAATGGAAGAGTGATCAGAAGTAGAATCTCCATACTTTTATTTTAGGTTGAAAGTTTTATTGAATTTGATGTAAGGCCTATGAATCATTGTTGAATTTATTGAGATATTAAAGAAAAAATTTAGATCGTTATGTTTTGAATTTAAATTATTGACTAATTATTCTGCTATTGTTTTAGGATAGCATGATAAGATGCCTTGCATGCTTATGGAAAGAGTTTTCTATGAGTATGCTGTGGTTGTCCTGATCCTCGATTCACAATTTCAGATCGGAGATGTGACAATTAAAGTTGTATCAGAGCATTAGTGGATGAACTAAGATGTATACAAAATGAGTGTCAATGGATAGACACTAGGGATATTATGGTGTAGACCTTTGATGGTTGTAGTGGGAGAAATCTTTATAATTTTTTATTAAACATTAAAATTTTATATGAAAAGATCACAAGAGATTATGACATATAGAGTTTGAAATATGATGAATGATCTATAGATCATAATACGATTAGTTAGATTTTGATCGAAAGTAATCATAAAAAGATTGACATAAAATTTTATTATGCATTGTGGTCATTAATTTGATCATTGGTTATTCAAGTGAATCGTAAGTTCAAATTCGATGTGAGAATAATACTACGATATTACTTCTAGTTGAGAAGTTGACTATTATTGGTAAGATAATGATTTGATGATAAAATATTATTTCAGGATAGACAAAAAAAATCTTTTATGATGCTTGATTGAAATATTTATCAAAATTAAATTTGGTATGTAGATTATATATAAAGTGGCATATTAGGATGAATGCATATTTAAGGATATTGCAAAAAAATCTATTTTTTATTGATGAAATTGATTATGAGATTGTAGGATATTCATCATACTGTAATCTTTAATCATCATCCTTAGATCTAAATAATAGATCTTATTATGTCTCTTAGAGACTACATGATATGTATGAAATTTCAATTTAAAGATTTCGTATCTAAGTTGATCAAGAGATTTTCTAATATTATTATTGAGATTGTTAATAAAAAATTGATATCTTTAGATTAAGATAAAAGATCTGATTTATATTTATTTGAGATTATGGGATTCATGTGAATTTATAATTTAAAAATTTTGGATTTAGAAATTGATATTGAGTTTTTTTTACTTTTGTTAATGAGGTCTCTGATTGAATCTATTAAGTGAGGATTTAATTTTTTTGAGGCTTGTATGATTGTTATGAAAGGATACTTGATAGATATTGAAGATTCGGATGATAAAAATTTTAGAAAAAAATAATGATTTGAAATTTTTATATATTCCGATTATGTCCTAATTTGGTGGAGCATCGAAGAATTTTCTCATTGATTTGACTATAAGAATTTTGATTTAAAATTTATTGAATTGAATTAATATGAGAATTAAGATTTGATTCATATTGATTATAGTAAACCTATATGATGGTTTTAAATATGATATTAGACTCAAGGGTTAATCAATATTATTGTACTCCAGTAAAAGTATGAATGAGCATCGAAAGTTAATCTTTGACTTCAATTAAAATTTAAAATTTTAGATCTTTTCTATTGATAAGATAAAAAAATAATTTGATCAAAATTTTTTTTGATGAATCTAAGAAATTTTGATTATTAGAACAGAATGCGCAGCAGAAGCATGGTGATCTGGATTACTTTGAGTAAGTCAGGAATGTTGACTCTTTGAGTTAAAAAATTATGATAGATAATATGATTTGATATAAAAAATTCATTGATATTAAAAGAATAATATTTAAAAAAAAATTGGATATCCTTAATGTGATTTTTAAAAGTAGTGCTTCCACCTACTATGCTACAAAAATATTTAGCATCCTAATTCTAGGATGAGTGGATCCTTGATTTTTAATTTTAAATTTAGACAATTTAGATATAAATTTTTTTTATCTTAGAATTAAATTTTATAATTCTCTATTTATTAGAAAGAATTTGAGATTGTTTATCGAATAATGATTTTGATCTTAGATTATTATACTCAAATATTTATCTTCAGGATATAATAAAATTTAAAGTTTGAACTCTTTTGATCATTATGATTTCTCTGACTGAATGGAAAAGATTGAAGATTATCTATTGATATTGATGATTATTCTACAAAAGATGGATTGAAGTTATTTATAATTTAATTTGATAATGAATCGATTAATTAAAAATAGTTAATATTTAGATAAAAAATAGATATACTTACTTAGAATAGAGACATTGATTTTGATTATAAGAAAAAAATAATTTTGATTTAGATCAACTTTTGAGTTATTGATTTTTTCTTATGAAATGATTTAATGATAAAATTTACTTCAAGAATTAGAATATTTAAAAGTTTGAGGGTTTGAGTAAGAAAATTTCGATGACTAGAAATAGTGGTTTTGATTCTAATCAACATCGATAATATTAATCTTTTCCTATGAAATGACCTAATGATGAAGTTGCACTAAGAATTAAAATATCAAAAGTTTGAGAATGAGATTGAAATGATAAAACTTTAACTTTTGAAAGCATGAATAAGAAAAAATATTTTTGAAATTTTGATTGATTGGGATATCATTATATGATTCACATAAGTATGTTTTCCTATCTTATGATGGGTTGAAATTAAGAGTGGTTAATATTTTGAAAAAAAAAATGAATGATGATGATGAATGAAGTTCTTATGCAAGAATAGAGACATTGATTTTCTTCTATCTACAAGAGATGGATTTGATTTTAATTTGAGTCATGAGATATTGAACATTATTTTTATAAAAAATGAGATCATAATTTTGAAATCTTAAAATATTAAAAATCTTTGAGATGTTGGTCTTGATAAATAAGAAAATGAATGGTTCCATTTTAGATCGATATTTGATGTACCGATTTTTTTCTTACGAAATAATTTAAGAATGAATTTATATCAAGAATTAGAATATTGAAATATTGGTGGATGAGATTCAAGTAAGAAACTATGAAGACTCAAGAAAGAAAAATTTTGAGGATGAAATTTTTTTTAGAGGGGAAGAATGTTATGACCTAGCCCATTTGGGCCCTGGACCAAGCCCAAAGGCCCACAAATCCCATAAAAAAAAAAAGAAGAAGACTCCCGATCGGAGTCCTCTTCTCCGATGAAGGGGTGTTTGAATCAAACTCTTGGGCTCCTTTATAAGAGGAGACCCTCATTCCCTCCCTTCCATGAACTTTCACCATCAAGAAGAAGCCGAGCTCTTTCCTCTCTCGCCGTCTTCCTCCCTCTATTCATCTCTCTTGTTTCGGATGGTCATCACCATGTTCGAAGAATTTTGGGCTGAGCATCATCGGAATCAGGTAAAAAATCCGTTGAGGAAGCCCTTCATCAAGTTCTTGTGATTATTAAAATGGATTTTAGTGGTTTATTTGTCGATTTTGAAAAGAAAAAAAAATCGAATCTCAAGTGCCCTATTTTTCCTCCGTGTCTTTGATTGATTCCGACGTCGTCCATCATCGTTGACCATCGAATCGGAGATCTATGATCTCATCGCCATGTGCTACACCTCCGGTCATCTTCCTCAGGCCTTGAATCTTAATTTTTGATGGACAATCGTCGGATTTCTTTTGAAAAAGGTCATTCCCTGTTTTGGACTATTCCGTCCATGTTTTTCTTGGTTTTCGAGCACCGGTGGTCGCCGTCGACCATCGATTTGGTTCTTTTGGGCCACATCGTCGTCGTCCTCCTACCGATGGCTGCCCCCATGTCGACTGCGTCGCCTGTCGGCCAGCCAACAGGGGATTGTGAGATCCCCTGTTTCAGCCCAAGGCAACCCATGGGAAGAAGAAAAGAAAAAGAAGAAGAAAGAAAAAGAAAAAGAAAAGAAAAAAAAGAAGAAAAAATAAAAAAAATATATAGACTCTCTCCTTTCTCTCTCTTCCTCTTTTTTTCTCTCTACTTTCTCTTTCTCTCTCTAATCTCTCTTCTTTCTCTCTCTAGATTATTTTTCTCTCTTAAGATTTTTTAGAATTTTGAGAAAAATGATGATGAATTTAAATGATCCTAGTGATGAATTTTTGATCTGTGATCGTCGGACGGTACACCGATACCCACTTTGATCAGATTAGATATTTTTAAGATTCTATTTTTCATGATTTTATTGAATTATCCACATGATTTAATCTGATCGATCGGACTTGTTGAATCATATTGTCTGAGGAGTCCAAGATGAATTTTCTCTCTCTAAATCATTTCTCTCTCGATCGATTTCTCTCTCTAAAAAGATTAGTCAATGAAAATTTTTTTTTAATATTTCTGATCTAATGAAGAATCCTGATCCATGATTATCGGACAGCGTACTGGCATCCACCTTGATCAGATCAAATATCTTTAGATTTTATCACCCATGATTCTATTGAATTATCCATGTGGTAATTTCAGCATGAATTGATTAATTTATCTTGATCAGGTCAATCGAATTTGTTGAACTGTATCATCTAATTAGTACAGATTCATCTTCATGAATTTTTCTCTCTAGAATTGTATCTTTCTAAAAGTTTATTTTTTTAAAATTTATCAAGAAAAAAAAATTTATTTTGATGAGTTCGAATGATTCTAGTGAAAGTATCATGATTCGTGGTTGTCAGGTAGTATGCCAGCACCTTGATCAGATCATGAATCCTTAAGTTTGATCATCCATGATTTCGATTTAATCATGACTTGATTTGATCATGTTGATTTCACCAATCGTAATGTTGGATTGTGTCATCTGATTAATTCAAATTGTACCTCATAAATTCTCTCTCCTCTGATTTTCTCTCTCCACTTGATTCTATGAAACCAATGAAGAAACCTCGATCCTATCACTTCGAATCCGATTTGATCTGATAGTCAAACTTTGGATCGTTTATGTCCTAATTAGATTTTGATTAGATGAAATTAGATGATCGGACTCAATCTAAATCGTTGAAATATGATATTTATATTCTTTCTGATTATTGAATTTGATCTCGTATAGGTATCATTGACACCTGATAATCAGATATTGTGATATGGTTTATGAACAGAAGAATTTTAAAAAAAAATTATAAAATTATGTGAATTTATTGGAATGCATTCGAGGTAAGTAATATTTTATTTTTTCTAGATTTATCGATAAATTATAATATATTTTTTTAATATGATTTGTGAAATGATGCATGAATTGGATGAATGATATTTTGTTATGAAAATATCTTATTTGAAATGTTATGATGAAGCATGATTGAATATATTAATTTCATGATGCATTATATTGATTGATTTCGATACTACATGATTATATATTTTCTTATCGAAATTAGAATATGGAATATGATTTATGAAGAATTCTGATATAAGAACAATATGAATTGACAACCTAACTATATAAAGGATCCCGCCAATGGGGGCATATACATTGGTAATTGATTTGTCCTGAGGGTTTATATCGCCAGAGAGACCAGCAGACCCGAAGGACTTTGTTGCCAGATGATTCGCAGCTCACTGTAAGAAGATACGCGATGTTATAATCCTGTCACAGAAAAAATGTAGTCATAGCTCATGGTTGATGAAAAGAATTTAAGAATGAAAAAAATTGAAATCTTGAAAGAAACTCAAATTTTGAAAAAGAAATGAAATTGGCATGAATTATGTTGCATAATTGAAATTGATTTCGAATTGATGAACTCTATATGCTTATTTTCTATAAATGATTATTTACTTAAATGCCTGATGAAATCTGTTGAAAGTGATCATTGCTTACTGGGCTGTCTAGCTCATTACCTTCTATTTTACTATTTTTACAAATGTTGAGGAATTAAGATGATACAAGATATGAATGGAAGAGTAATCAGAAGCAGAATCTCCATACTTTTATTTTAGATTGAAAGTCTTATTGAATTTGATGTAAGGCCTATGAATCATTGTTGAATTTATTAAGATATTAAAGAAGAAATTTAGATCATTATATTTTGAATTTAAATTATTGACTAATTATTCTGCTGTTGTTTTAGGATAGCACGATAAGATACCTTGCATGCTTATGGGAAGAATTTTCTATGAGTATGCAGTGGTTGTCATGACCCTCGATTCACAATCTCGGATCGGAGGCGTGACAGATTGTGAATGGAGATGATGAGAACTCTGATGTGATGCAGAGAGTATAAAAATTTTAATAGATTTCAGGACCGTTCGATGTAAAGCGGCATGCACGTCATTCGATGCAATACGAGATGCATGCTATTCGATGGTCATGATCTTCGAAATGCAAATGAGTCAGATTATATGTGATAAAAAATATTATTTATTATATATAATATATTATTTATGATGAAAATATTATTTCATCATGAATACATATATTTACAATGAAAATATTTTCGTAGCAAATAATTACGTCACAAAAATTATATTTTTTTGTACGAAATAGGTTACAAGTCTGGACTTAATTAATTATGGATCAAACTCTAATTAATTTAAATTTAATTAAATTTAATTAAATTTGATTTAATTTGAGGTTAATTAAATTTTTTAATCTAAGTAGGACTTGGATTCAAAGCTTAATTGAATTAGATTTTATAGGATTTCAAATTGGATTCGAATCAAATTCAAAATTAATTAACTATTTATTTTTTTTTTATTTTTAATTTTTTATCAATTATTTATGATAAAAATTTTGTATCATAAATAGTAAATAAATTTTTATCATAAATAATTTAATATTTATGATGAAAAAATTTGATCGTAAATAATCATCCATTTTAAAAAATAATTGATATTTTGTTGATTCTTTGTGATAAAAATTTTGCATTGCAAATAATTCTTATTTATGATATAAATTAATTTTTCATCATAAATATAATTATTTATGACAAAAAATTTTGATAGAAAATAATCAATCATTTATTTTTGAAAATTTTTAATTTTTTATTGATTATTAATGATATAAATATTACATCATAAATAATCTCGTAGTTACAACACAAATAATTTTTTTATCATAAATATTTATTATTTGTGATGAAAAAATTTGATTGCAAATAATCAGTCATTTATTTTTTTACAAAATTTATAATTTTTCATCAATATTTGCGATAAAAATTTTATGTCGCAAATAATAAATATTTATACTGTAAATAAAATTATTATCATAGATATTAATTATTTATGATGAAAAAACTCACTCATAAATAATTAACCATTTATTTTTTTTTAATTTATAATTTTTCATCAATTATTTATGATAAAAATTTTGCATCATAAATAATTAATATTTACGATGTAAATAAAATTTTGGTCACAAACACTAATTATTTATGATGAAAAAATTTGATTGCAAATAATCAATCATTTTTTTAAATTTATAATTTTTCAACAACTATTTGCAACGAAAAATTTATGATGAAAAGAGTTTTTACATTGTAAATTATGAATTATTTATGATAAAAAAAATTTTGTAGCAAATAATTGCATCGTAAAAATTTTATTTTCTTGTAGTGTAGCACAAAAAAAACAAAATGGCTAGAATCTTTAGCATTGGCCATGGAGAATAAGTTCTTTATTCCAAGTATGCGGTAGATACTCTCAAATATAACGGCATCATTAGCTTCTTTGTTAACAACCATAGAGCCTTCCTTTTCCACTGAAAAAATAGTGTTGTTTGGCATCATGATTGCTATATTATCTTCATGACAATAAAGGTTGGAAAATCTAGACTCATCTCCCATCACATGGTGGCCACAAGCCGAATCTACAATCCGATTCTTCTCAAAGTCAACTGATTTTGTAGCAGCAATAGCATGTTTAACTTCTATCATGAAACAAGTAGTCCAATCCTCTTCATTTGGAGATATCTCAGCAATATCAGCAACATTATCTTTCTTTATCTTTGTATGACAATATTTTTTAATATGTCTGAGCTTGCAATATCGATAACATTTGAAGGTTCTCTTGGCTCCTTTGGCTGCCATTTTTGAGTTTCTTTCTTGCTTTTTTGTCCCTTTCATCTGACCCTTGTCTTTTGCTTTATCCTTGAGGAACCTTTTCTTCCTAGAAGATATAGCCGATTCTATCTTAACTCCAGCCATCTGAAGTGCTAAGGATTCTTGTGACATGAGAAGATTTTCAAACTCTTCCAAAGATGGTTGTTTCTCCCATCCTTGAATAGACGTTACAAAGAGAATAAACTCTGGCTTCAAACCTCAAATGATATGGCGCTTCATTCGTGCCTCAGAAATTGGTTCATCCGAATCCAAAAGTGAAATCTCAGAGTATAAGCTCTTAATCTTCAAATTAAAAGAATTGGGACATAAAAAGATTACCTTGAGTGGTATTTGCTAGCTAGCTCATTCTCCAACAATTGCAGCCGAGCCACATCTTTCTCATTGAGCAACTTGAAAAGAGTTTTCCAGATTTCACTTGCTGTCTTGCAGCCAAAAATATGCTCAAACAAATTGCTTAAAGTGGATCTCTTCAATACAAACTCTGCCTTGGCATTTTTTTTGCTTCCATTGCCTAAAAAGTTCATTATTCTCTACTATATTTTCAGGAGCTGTAGTATTTTCACCTCCTACAACTTTTCACAAATCTTCTCCTATAAGGTATGACTCCATGCATGTCCTCCATATCTTATAATTTGAAGAGTTCAGCAGCTCCATCTCAAGTCTAGCAACACGAGTATGCGAGTCCATTTGGAGCACCGATCGTCTTTCTTCATTAAGGATCTTGCCACGGACCAGCTACCTTAGAGCTCTGATATCATGTAGAGAAATAAGAGTGTAACTAAAGTCACACTTGCCCAAGATCAATTACCAACAAAAGAAAGACAATCAAGAATAGAAAACCACTCCAAAAGAAAAGCTCTGTTAAAATTTCTAGACTTGAAAGATACGGGAGTATAGAGACAAACACAAAACACTTAATACAAAAACTCATAACTCTCCACTAACAACTAACAGCTACAACTAATTAATACTCATAGGAAATATAATGAATTAAAGAGGTTTAGCATGCTGCATAGAGACTCAAAAAATAACAGCCAGTCTATGGATTACATATTTAGTATCTTAAGTTCCCAAAAAATACACTTTAAAAGTCAACAAACAATGGCCTCGAGGTCTATGAAATTACTTGCCAATGGTAAAGAAGCATGATACTGGCTGGCCATGGTTCAGGCTTTTAATGTTCCTATTGAAATTTTTAGATTCATCTTGTTGTGGGTATGTGTACATGGCTGCTCCAATAATGCTGTAAAAATGTGATTTAGTTTAATGATGATGATGTATGCCGGGCTGCTCGATGCTTTTGGGCACATAAAGCATCAGACATAGTGATTTTTTATAAAATATCAGATCAACGATGGTTTCCTAAGAGAAAGGGGAGGAGATTTTCTATACCGTCATTACCGAGATTCAGATTTTTGAAATGCACCATCTAAGAATCAAATTCTAATCCGAGTTTTTTAAATCAAATTTTAGTCCATAGTTTTGAAATGTACCATCCAAGGATCCAATTCAGAATCTCTGACTGCTTAGAAGAGGGTTATGATCTCCAGAACAAGTTCCAGCTCAATAAGTTGAGGGTTGTGACACCTGGGACAAGTTCCTGCTCAATAGATTTTAAAAAGCTAAGCTCTTCCAATTGACAATCAAAAGGAGAGCATATAAGATTGGAGGCATTGACAGAATATGGTTACAATTCTTAGGGGGGACTGAATGGGGCTCTGATTAAGAAACCAAAAATAAAGAGAATAAAACTTGACAAGAACTGGAGAAGCAATTTTTCTGCATCCCTATATTAGCCTAATACTTTTTCTTCAAAAGTAAATGACGCTGATTAAGTAACATTAAAGATAGCAAAGGTTATAATGCCAATATATAGGAAGAAAATAATCAAATTACAAGAATACTCGGATACACCTTATTGTCCATCTTCTCGTGTTATGCCATTATCAAGTCAAGAATTCTTTTTGAAAAGAATGAAATTTTAAAATTTTTCTAAATAAACATTCATCTGTAGTGGCTATAACATCAGAAGGACTTCACATTTTCAATAACTGGCCTATATTGTGTGATCAAGATCTTTTTTTTCAAACTTTGGAGAAGTTTAAAAATACTTCTAGAAATCTTCATGAAGACTAATATTTTTTCCTTCACTTCTTATTTATGCGGTTCTATATACCAACTGTTGGGTATAAAATACCCCCAGCCGAAGTCCTCAACAGAATCAACAACTCCGCCAGCAAGGCCGACCTTAAAGGAAGACTCCATCCGGACTCCTACGGGAGCCGGGCTTCGTCCCCGACTCCAACGGCTGCAAGACAGACTGCGTCTGGACTCCTACGGGAGCCGGACTCCGCCGACGACTTCAACAGCAAGTAGACTTCGCCCGGACTCCTACGGGAGCCGGGCTCCGTCTTCAACGTCAACTGCTGGTAAGCCCCGTCCGGACTCCTACGGGAGCCGGACTTCACCTTTAACTTTGATTGCAGGAAGACTCCGCCCGGACTCCTACGGGAGCCGGGCTTCGTCCCCGACTCCAACGGCTGCAAGATAGACTGCGTCCGGACTCCTACGAGAGCCGGACTTCGCCGACGACTTCAACAGCAAGTAGACTTCGCCCGGACTCCTACGGGAGCCGGGCTCCGTCCTCAACGTCAACTGCTGGTAAGCCCCGTCCGGACTCCTACGGGAGCCGGACTTTACCTTTAACTTTGATTGCAGGAAGACTCCGCCCGGACTCCTACGGGAGCCGGGCTTCGTCCCCGACTCCAACGGCTGCAAGACAGACTGCGTCCGGACTCCTACGGGAGCCGGACTCCGCCGACGACTTCAACAGCAAGTAGACTTCGCCCGGACTCCTACGGGAGCCGGGCTCCATCCTCAACATCAACTGCTGGTAAGCCCCGTCCGGACTCCTACAGGAGCCGGACTTCACCTTTAACTTTGATTGCAGGAAGACTCCGCCCGGACTCCTACGGGAGCCGGACTTCGTCCCCGACTCCAACGGCTGCAAGACAGACTGCGTCCGGACTCCTACGGGAGCCGGACTCCGCCGACGACTTCAACAGCAAGTAGACTTCGCCCGGACTCCTACAGGAGCCGGGCTCCGTCCTCAACGTCAACTGCTGGTAAGCCCCGTCCGGACTCCCACGGGAGCCGGACTTCACCTTTAACTTTGATTGCAGGAAAACTCCGCCCGGACTCCTACGGGAGCCGGGCTTCGTCCTCGACTCCAACGGCTGCAGACAGACTTCGTCCGGACTCCTACGGGAGCCGGACTCCGCCGACAGCTTCGACCTCAAGTAGACTCCGTCCGGACTCCTACGGGAGCCGGGCTTCGTCCTCAGCATCAACTGCTGGTAAGCCCCGTTCGGACTCCTACGGGAGCCGGACTTCACCTTTAACTTTGATTGCAGGAAGACTCCGCCCGGACTCCTACGGGAGCCGGGCTTCGTCTCCGACTCCAACGGCTGCAAGACAGACTGCGTCCGGACTCCTACGGAAGCCGGACTCCGCCGACGACTTCAACAGCAAGTAGACTTCACCCGGACTCCTACGGGAGCTGGGCTCCGTCCTCAACGTCAACTGCTGGTAAGCCCCGTCCGGACTCCCACGGGAGCCGGACTTCACCTTTAACTTTGATTGCAGGAAAACTCCGCCCGGACTCCTACGGGAGCCGGGCTTCATCCTCGACTCCAACGGCTGCAGACAGACTTCGTCCGGACTCCTACGGGAGCCGGACTCCGCCGACAGCTTCGACCTCAAGTAGACTCCGCCCAGACTCCTACGGGAGCCGGGCTTCGTCCTCAGCATCAACTGCTGGTAAGCCCCGTCTGGACTTCTACGGGAGCCGGACTTCACCTTTAACTTTGATTGCAGGAAGACTCCGCCCGGACTCCTACGGGAGCCGAGCTTCATCCTCGACTCCAACGGCTGCAGACGGACTTCGTCCGGACTCCTACGGGAGCCGGACTCCGCCGACAGCTTCGACCTCAAGTAGACTCCGCCCGGACTCCTACGGGAGCCGGGCTTCGTCCTCAGCGTCAACTGCTGGTAAGCCCCGTCCGGACTCCTACGGAAGCCGGACTTTCCTTCTAACTTTGATTGCAGGAAGACTCCGCTCGGACTCCTACGGGAGCCGGGCTTCGTCCTCGACTCCAACGGCTGCAAACGAACTTCGTCCAGACTCCTACGGGAGCCGGACTCCGCCGACAGCTTCGACCTCAAGTAGACTCCGCCCGGACTCCTACGGGAGCCGGGCTTCGTCCTCAACGTCAACTGCTGGTAAGCCCCGTCCGGACTCCTACGGGAGCCGGACTTCACCTTTAACTTTGATTGCAGGAAGACTCCGTCCGGACTCCTACGGGAGCCGGGCTCCATCCACGACCCCAACCGCAAGGAGGACTCCGCCTGGACCCCTACGGAGGCCGGACTCCGACCGCTGCCGAGCTTCAGCCAACAGATCCGCGCCCCCTGGCAGGTCACAATAACAACCATGATCCCGCTCCACTTCCTGTGGCGGATTCCTCGCAGCTCCATCACTCCCTGACAGGCCGCAGTAACAGTCACAGCTCTGCTCCACTTCCTGTGGCGGATTCCACGCAGCCCCACTACTCCATGGCAGGCCGCAATAACGGCCACGATCCTGCTCCACTTCCTGCGACGGATATCGGGCGATTCTCCCATCCGCTGGCAGGTCACGACAACGGACGCTGCTCCACTCCTTGCAACTGATTCCACGTGGCGAGCTACGGCGATGCCACGATTCCGCTCCACTACCCTCCACAGTAAATTCCCCCTGAACATGGGCGGCCCACTACCAGACGGTTACAAACGTCGCCATCAATCCATTGCCTCCTCCGCCTATAAAAGGGGGACCCAAATACGTTATTCTATAAGCTCATTTCTTATCTCAAAACTCTGCTAAATTCTCCGTTCGAGCGCTCCATTCTTGTTGAGGCAGAGAACTGACTTGAGCGTCGGAGGGTCTTACCGGAGCAACCCCACCTCCGGTTTAGACTTCCTTTGCAGGTCCCGGCGGCGACCGCGGCTTCTCCAACTCCAGTTTCTCCGACGCAAGTAAATTTTTGCACCAACACCAACTATGTTATAAATTTTTTAAATCTCTTTTCTTTTTTTTTTTGTAATTTTTTTCTCATCTTCAATAAAAGATGAGTGGCTATTTCGGCCTCCCTTCCATTCAAAAAAAAAAAAAGCCAAGATTACTGAGGAAGCATCTTACCACATGTACGAGGGAATGCAATGTAACAAGGAAGAATTTAAATTACAAGCAACTCTTCACACCTCGTCTCCAACTATCCAAGGCCTGATCTAAAATTGGTTCAACCTGGCCGTGCGCAAATATGCCATCATGAAATTTTATTAAACCACCGGCATGAAGTTTGTTCCTGGTACCAGGTTTAGGTCCCAACGCTACTTTCGTCAAAGTGTATACGTTCATTTCTCTTTCAAACCCCACAAAAGTAATTAATTGCCAACTAATTAGAATGTAAGACCGAGATGAACTTGCAGGAAGGTAACAATAAATATGTTGCTATCAAAATCAGATGTGAAAGCCTGAGGACGATTGATCTGTGTGGATAGAAGAAGGGCCAATCCGCACATAGAAAGAAGATAAAAGGTTGCTGGAGCTGATCCGGCCGGAGGCCTACTGACGCTCAAGTCATCTAAGGGCTTTGCAAAACAGTGGAGGAGAATAAGACCTAAAATAAAAAAGATAGAGAGTATTGTATTGCGTAGCATGCGTATTTGGTATGTTGAGCTCTTTTTATAGATGATGAGTTGTGATTTTGCCGGTGTTAGACTCTTGAGTCCTAATTAAAGTGAAAAACAAACCCTCAATCTCCAAGATTAGGAAGACAGGTCCAACTGGCCACATCAGTGTGTATGCTATGTGTGTGGTAAGATGAGGGAGCACTGCCCATGTTACATTAGCTCACGGCTTTCTATTACATTCGCTTGAAAAAGGCAATCTAAAGTATCTGCAACATTAGGGAAGTGAGGAGTCCAAATGCAAGATGTACACAACCAGCTATGTCAGCAAGCTCAACAGCTAAATGATTGGCATCCGGGCATACGTGAGTGCATGTCAACACCTCCAGGGAGTCCACCAGATCCAATATATATATGCCTCAAGCATGGGTGGGCAGTATCAGCTGACCTGGTGGTGATCGATCCAATTAACAGGTGTATTATAGGCTGATTGCTTTGTTCGAGATAGAATTCCTTGGCTGTAGATTGGCATAAGATTAATTGACTGGGTAGTTCTAAGTTCTTATTTTTTGATGAGTATCAGCTACCACCGGTACTGGTAAGGCTGCCAGATTTTTCAAAGACGTAACCTTCAGCGTTCTCGAATTATTATCGACAGCCCGTGCTGCTCAAGCTGCGCACCCATCAATCTCTATCTACGGTATAATGCTTCCAAAGATTCTTGCAGATAAAGGCCCATCAAGGGATAAAACAGGTCAGTGTTGGATCCATCAAAGTAAATCAAATATTCCGCTGCCCCAGGATGGATGAAAGAGGTCCCACATGGGTGGTGAACTGACATACATATGCCATGAGGCCATACGAATCATGTGATGTTGATAAAAGTTTTCTACAAGCTGATTGAAGAAATCTGGATAGAGTTATGTCCTGAGCCAAGCCAAGCATTAAGCTTTGTCGAGACGACAGTCGACAGTGTTAAAGCCATGGTTTGAACTTGTTCCAAGCTCCTATTTAGTTGTTCATGCTTGGCTCATCAACCACTTGAAGAGCTGATTCATGAGCCAAACACTATAAATGTAATTGTTTTTGTGAAGAAGAGAACAATCTGGCTTAGCTTGTTTGTAGTCCGAGCCTAATATATAGTATGGTCCAAGCTCCGCCTGTTTTCAGTTTTCTAGCTAATTGAGCAATCTAGAATAAGCTAATTAGTGAGCAGAGCTTTCGCTGTAAATGAACGGGTCGGTTCATTTGCTGCTTTGAAAGAGGAGGGTCATGTGTTTCAATGTTGTAGGTGAGCACGTTGGTCGAATAAAAATGATCATCACATGAACGGGTCCGGCCATTCTCATGTGTATTTCTGAGATAACATAATTCCTGCTGAGCTGCCTCGATATTGGTGAGAGGAGAATATGCTTCATCTTTCCTCTCCCAGTAGAGACCTCGCTGCTTGGTAACGCATGGTAGTAATCGTTGTTAATAGGGACATGGTTTTCATGGGTCTGGGGAACTCGGAACTATTTCAACCCAGGGGCTGGGGGAGAGTTATATAGATCAAGCTTGAATCAGTTGTAGCCAGTTTTGTGTCCAGGTTCTCTGCTTGGTCTCAAGTTGGGCCGTAAGCCTGGTGACTTGTAGCTATCTACAGTTGTCATCCCATTAATATCCTGTGGCTGTGAATGAATTGGGACGTGAGAGGATAAGTGGGGCAGATGACAAGGGTTTATAGCGACAAATTGGCTATGAGTTGCCTCAAACTCGGTGACGAATATGTGTCCTTTTCTGTAGTGCTCCACCTCACAATTTTTCCTGACCAAGAGAAACATCTATATATATTAGATCAATATCCCAATTATGATAAGTGTATATTGGCACCATGCACATCCAAAATCCGCTTATGATGTGCCTTCAACTTAAACAAAAAAAAAAAAAAAAAGGAAAGAAAGAGAGAGAGAGAGAGCATCTTACGTCCTAGTAGATCATTGACTTGTTCTAGCTTATCTCCATTATTTCTTTTATTTATTTCAGTCTTTCTCCACCAGCGATTTAAAATTAGCAAAGCCACACCCCAAACTTGGGAGAACTTCGACGTCATTGCATCGCTGCCAAACCATATTACCGAATCTGATAGACCTCCCGGGACTCAATGATGCATTGAACCTACCTCAGAGCAGAAACAGGGAGTGGGGCCTGTTGTTTATGTTTGCATATTAAATTGTTCTGATTGCTACCCGACCTTTATGATCATTTTCCATGCCATATATGCATTATGTCAGATTATATTAGCCCAAAAGATGTCATCAAATATATACAACTTAATCGTTGTACCTTTTTTTGGTACAATAATTGTACCTATCAAAAATAAAGGAGAGAAAAGAAACTGATACGGTGAATGGCCAAGATGCATCATCCACAATAGCCATTTTACATATCAGGTTAAGCCATATTATTCAAGATGGTGAAGTTTACAACTTTGGTGACGTGGTAAAGCTAGCGAGTACCTCTTGTCTACATCATGGTAGTTGTCGTGCCATTACCCCAGGGCAGGAGGACATAAGCTAACAAGTCGAAAGGACGAAAGGATAAGATGGAGATAAGAAAATTCAGTGCAGGAGGGCGGGTGTGGTCATGGCAAAACCAAGGTTTCCCGTGATGGGAAGGAAGAATGTTTCAGAAGAGACCAATACATGTATCAAAATTTTTCACATGAAACGCTCTTCCAATATGATCACCATCAACCCAACCTAGCTGGTGATCCATGACTAATGCTATTATTTCTTACGACCTGTACGCATTATTAACTGGTGTTCCAACGGTCAATGCAGAACATCCTATTCAGCTGTTGCTTGCAAGTTTGGTCTCTCAATCTGTGAAAAATAAATGAATGATGAGTGAATTAGTAAATTAAAGGATCAAGATCGGAAATTTAATTCTTATGGAATAGAACACCGCGAAATAGACCTATATTCAGTACCTTGAAAGTTGCACCACAAATCTCCTCCTCCGCTGCCATTTCTGCAGTGACCTTGTTCTTTGGATGCTCATAGCTTCGAAGACCGGTATTTGTCGAGAAAAAGCACCCTTTTTGTGAATTCCAATATTAGTAAAATTTCGGTTAGAAATTATGACCTTTCCCAATTAAATTAACCATCCCTGTGATAATCACAGGTAAGATTACAAAATCTACCCAATTGTTCACCTTTGATAACACAAAGTATGACACGGATCACCAACATATAGAAGGTAGAGTCATGTTTTCTGGGAGAGAGAGAGGAATCACCTGGAGGAAATGATGCCAATGATTTCCCACATGCATCTCTAAGTATCTCAGCATCGTTGGAGAAAGCTAGACATCCATCAGCCGTTATCCCTAAAAACAAGGGAATCTTCCCATCTTGGTCCTATCCAATATACATGAAATAGATGAGTTGTCCTTCAAGAAAACATATACATAGTTGTGTTCTCTCATATCTCATCATGCTTACCGATGCTATGAAAACGCTGGACGTAGACCTGTCGAAGATGATGAAGGCAAACTTGCCAACAAGGTGTGAGAGCATGTGGTTAGTCGAATAAGGAGCTCGGTCCCTCAGAGCTCGATATGCCTCCATAGCCAAAACTACCTCGTTTGTATGCTTTCCAAGCCCATATTGTTGCTTTAGGCTCGCAAGATTCTCCAAAGCCCCCTCAAACGTGCAAAAGATATCATCCTTCACAGCAAACGACCTGCGCCAGTGATCATAAGATCTTGTACCTTGTGACCATGAGAGATACATATGAATTGCCATTAACGGCAAAGAATAGGATCGATAACACTTGCCTTGGTTTCATCAAGGACTCGGTTTCATGGGTGTAGGAAATTCGCGCGAGTGGGTCGATGTTAATGGCAACAGAAGAAGAGAATTTTCGGACGAAGGTGTCGAAAAGTCTGTTCGCCGACTTCTTCGGTGTGGGGGTGCGGTTGCCGGCTTGGACGAGCTCTTCGGGAGCCCTTACGACCGCACCACTGAAGATGGCAAGCATCTTTGCTTTGAGAGGAGGGGAACAAGGGGGAATTAATGACACCTTCTCTCAAAATATAAAGAGGAATGACACAAGAAAGCAGCTTCAAAGATGGACATCAAGCTTTTATAAGCGCTGATGGTGGGCATATTATTTCATACCTTTCCTCTCTTCGAGGCGGAGACAGCGACAAGGAGCCATGGATCAAAAGGGAATCATCTAGAGGCGATTCCAATGGGGCACGAGGGTTGGCTGGGCATTGGTTGTAGCGTTTTAGCCGATGGTGTCAGTGGGGTCCTTGGAGCGGAGCGCGGATCCTCTGCGGTGGACCCTGCGTGCGAGCCGTGCGACGTAGCCGTCCATCGTGCGACGGACGGTGGCGTGATGCACCGCAAGGTTTGCGGTGCATCGCGAGCATCGCAGAGACCCCGCGCTCGAGCGGAGCGGGGCTCTTAACAAACGTGGCGTTGGACGGGCGAGTCGGGCGACCTTCGCATGGCCGGCAATGGGCGTGAGTCCAAGTGATTAGTGACAGAAGATAGGTGTCAAGTGCCAAGCGCCTCATGATGCATGGAGATTGGAGACCGTGGTGGAGCCTGATGGCCGTCGGATTCCAGCCAGGTCGCCATGTTGCTACGTCAGAGAGAGAAAAAATTATTGGCTGGACCTGATTTAGGGTGAATGGTTAATAATTTAATTCTTTCTTTTTTTTTTTTTTTTGTTTCGTGCATAATAACGACTCCAATATATTTAATTTTTATCTCTTCTTCCAACTAATAAATTATTAATTATCCATAATAAAGCTGATAGGCTGATCCAATATAAAGCGGGGCATGATTTTAAAAGATGACCCGGTAAGACTCAGTCCAGCTTGACCTAGCTCTAACTTGAAATGGCTTTAGGTCCGTAGCTATTTTATATTAGATTCTCGTGGTAGATTTGTTAGGTTGGAGCTACATCCAGATGGATTCAACCTTGATCCCGGTTGATGTCATCCCAAAGCCTAGGCCCTGGAAAGAGAAGTAGGAGTAAAACCCAATTGAATATCATACCATGCAAATATGGGAGCAAGTTTTAGTATGCAATTGGTATATCCGTACTTCAATCTATAAAGAAAAATGGATTTATTATAAATATATGCAAAATTTTAGTTGGTATCTAGATTTATTTTACTAGTGGCAATTAGCTGGTTGGACGGATCGAGTTCAGATTGGGCTGAGCTTATATACTAAAGGCCATATAGCCTTATCCGACCCATTAGTGGCTCAAGACTGCTGGACCCAAATCCAACTCACAACTGGTCCGCTAATCCACCGTTGCCTTGCTAAACTATTTAAGGAGCAAGCCCTTAAAGATTGGATCTCTTGCTACTTGTTCCATCGCGTCCGGCGGAATATTTGGAATTTGGGAAGCAATTCAAAAGTCCAGTTCTTCTGTCTCAATTAGACCTATCGGGAGGGCAATAAAAAATACTTTATTTAATCCTAAGTTATGCTACACGACTGAGCATGGTGACTAGTTGGATCATGCATTTCCCACGTAAGTGGATGGAGAAGGTGCCTCCGCTCTCTCTCTCAAATATAAACAAATAAGAAACAGGTGAATCAGGTACAAGTTGGACAAGGATGGAAACGAGTTTACCCATCAAACGACTCATACTTGGTCTCACAAAAAAAGGATTAGAGCTCAAGAGATTTTAGGTCATCTATTAATTGAATGAATTTGTATTAAGCCAGAGGTAAGCGGTCCTTTTTCTTTTTATTTTCGAAACTCAAAATCATGATGCAACGGGTTAGATGTGAATCGAGTGGGCCAATATTCATATCCCTCCCATAATTAAAAATCTCATACTCATTATGTACCCATCATGGATTGAATCGGATCGGATAAAATAGATTGTATTGATCGGATGTACAAAATGAATCGAATAGGATCATCTCAAATAAAAAATTTATCAAACAAATATTTTAAAATAAATAATTTTAAAAATAAAAAAATTAGATTAAGATTTTTCACATCTGATCTAAATCCATTTCAGATATTTTATCTAGAATCTATATCTATCTCAAAGTTTAATTGGATCAAAAAAAAATCGATCCTGCTCATATAGGATATGGCCAGAAATTCGATGAGCCGACTATAATTACCATCCCTGGTCCAAAGTGTACAATTTAGCTTGCTTACAAGATGACGCAACCTAAAATGAAGTTTTAGCTTCACTGGCCTTCTAATACGCGGAGCCCATCCAAGCCGAGTGCAAACTGTTCGTTCAAGCTCTTCTGCAGCAGGCAAGCGTCCGCCACAGTTACCCAGCCATGTCCATGCGCACAATTCATTCATCTCAGCCGGCCAACGATTTCAGCAATCAGCAATCAGCAATCAGCAATCAGCAATCAGCACTCAGGAATTCCCCTCACAGGGGTCTGGCCAACGGTTTCAGCAATCCGCAGGCTACAGAATTCGCCGCACTGGGTTCGGACCGTCGTCGGTATTTATTTGCACCGGAGAGTCCGCTACCAAGTTGGATCGATGCCACGTAACACACGCTGTGAATCGGAAGGTTCTCATCAGCCCAACTTGACGGGGCCGTCAAAAGAAATTTATCGTCCCTATGGGTCGCTCCCGTCTCGCTGCCTCCGTCCCCTCCACGGCGTGCGCATCGTAGCTTTGAGGAGAGGATCGTGTTGGAAAAGCTTGTCTCTTTTTCTCTGCTTTCTTTCTAGTTTTCTTTCTAACGTCGAAGCGGCAGAGGGCGAGAAAGAGAGATGCATTCGTTCATGCACCGGCTGAACAACTTGGTCACCTTCGCCGCTGTCCTACTCGCGGTGCTGTGCGCCGCCGCCTCCTTCCTCGACGCCTTCAATTCCCCGTCCGTCCATGCCCATGCCGAGGTCACTCATCCAATCCTCTATATTTGCCCCATTCCTTTTTCTTTTTCTTTTTTAGCTACAAACCTAGACCTTGATTCCAATTGCAAGGTGAAATATATCGTGACTTTTTTTTTTTTCTTTCTTTCTTTCTTTCTTTTTTTGCCTGTTGTAATGGAAAGAGGACTGCCGTTCTGTTGCTTTCCCTTATTCGCCCTTTAATTATCTATGGCAAGGGTTTCTGAGTCTATGATGAGTTGTGAAATTGCTACCTTGGTTGTTCATTTAGAATGCCTTCATACGTATTAAAATATCAAAAACATCTTGTTGTTTTGTATATTTTTTGAATTGAAATACATGTTTTTCTACAACAAAGTGTTTTTGGTTAGATAATGAGAATTCCTAAAATCCAAGAAATCATGGAATTGGAGCTCTAATTTCTCCCCGCTGCTCAAACTGCCATTTTTCGTTTTTTTTCTCTTTTGCATCGTTGAGCTATCTCAAATCAACAAAAACACGTCTCCTTTGAACTCCCAAAACATAGATATTTGAATTTAAGGAAATGGTGGAAGCATGAAATTGAAATTAAAATCATTCAAAAATAGCCACCAGCACGGTTATAGATTATATATATTTTTTGTCACACTGGTCGGATGTGAATTTGCTCGATTATGAAGTTGAAAGGAGAGTTTTCCAATGAATCTTAAGCCAATACTCGCTATACTTTATGATTGAAGGCACCAATTCAATTCAGGCTGGAGGGAATCAATGAAGAATTCTCACTCAACTCAAGCTGCTATCATTATCCTAATAATTAGTTGTTTTGCATCCATTTCCTGTAGGAAGAATACCAATCTCACCAGCCTTTTTTAGTAATTATCATAGGATGATTAGCTTGGTTGCATTGAGATTGTTTAAACTGTAGGGTTAATTTTGGATGCCCAAGAATGCATGTGTTGTGTTTTCCTCGTGGCTGCAAACTGTGATTGTTTGGTTTAATCGAGGGATGGTTGCATAGGAAATGAACAGCATAGAGTACTAGGGATGCCATTGATTCTGCAATCTCAAGATTTTTTCCAATACTACTAACAACCTTTTTAATTGGATTGTCATATCTTGCATGTGGATTTTGCCTGGCAGAGAGAAGAGATGGCATGGTGGCATGGCAGAGATGAGATAAATGAGAGTAAAACAGTGGATTTCACTTGCGTTGTGTGTATGTATGCAATCCGTCTTATTTTATAGAATTGGTGATCACTAATTAAGGGGTCAGAAAGGACTAGATGCCCTCATATGTTGATCAGTTACTAGGCAGACCTCACATTTTAAGTGTGCCAATCATGCGCAATCACAACAAGCCCTCATATCCTCAAGCCTTAATCACAATTAGAAAGTATATGCCTGGATCTGACAAACCTTTTCTATTATGGTTCCTATGTTGTAATGGTTTTTGTCATTTTTCTCTTTGATACAGTTACTTCCCTAGAGGATAAGTACTGTCCAGTGTAGATTATAAAGATGCTAAGTCTTACCATTCATAAGTATATAATCATCTCTTGTTTCTCTTTCAGGTCATCAAGATTAATCGATTTCGAAAACAGTTGAGTGGAAATGATGAGGTTAGTCTTTTTTTTCATATGATGTGCGTGGAAATAAGTGAGAACATATCTTTCATCTGAAATTACAATCTTTTCAATTGGTCAATTGCATATTTTATCTGCACATTTTGTCATTAGATAGACATAGAAGATCATAGTATCTGTTATTTATCTGGTATATGCCGTTACCTATTTTTATTAGTCTAATATGTCTCTCATAAAAATACATTTGCTTATTTGGGAACTTGTGCTGTGTGTTTCTGCAACTAATGATCTTAATGCTTATGGTTCTGAAATTGAAAATATATTGAGCTTACTTTCCAGTCCACACTTTTGGAGCTTTCAGTTTTCATCCCCCAAAACTTTTGCTAGAAAGTTCAAGAAAATTTAACTGCTGTCAACAGCAAAAGACATGCACAAATCATATTACTGTGATGTCTAAATACAAACATAATAAACGAGATAAAGAAAATATAAGCTATATTTGTTATCAAGTTTATTCTCATTGTTGATCAAAGAAGTGGATTTAAAATTGTGGCCTTTTTTCTGAGTAAAAGGGGAAACATCTTTTGTTTGTGCTTTACAAAAAAAGGTTCTATGAAACAATTGTTTTCCCTTATGCCATGTGTTTAGACTGTATTTGGCAACTTTAGATGTGATCTCTTGGGCTTTGGAGAGATCATCCAAATGCATTGATCTCATGCTTCCTGCAATTAGGTGCCAACCCACCATTACATTCCAGCATGGAAACATCTAGTATCATGGAACATACCCTTGGGAGTGTATTGCCCCTGTGCTGATGTATGCATTGTTGCATGTGTCATGAATCCAAGCGAACCATCTGGCATTGGCAAGCTTGTCTATGATAAGTTTCTTCCTAGCCTTCATGCGAAGTGCTACACCTGTGGGTATTAGACAATGGTGAAACTTGATAGTTATGTCTTTCAACATGTATACTTTAAATTCTTGGACCAAGGCATAGCACTATAGCTTAACAAGATATCAAATACATAGCAAAAATAAATAATGTCATAATCAGAAAGTTAAAACTGTACTGTCATTATCTTGATTTCTGGCAGAAGGAAGAAACACATATAAAGAGGTTCTCCCCCTGATCTCTACTTTTGTTCTGCTCTCAAATTGTATGTGGTCATGCGGAGTTTTATTCCTAAAGTCCAAGGCCACCATTGGCTCAATATGTGACTTCATGACTTCCTTGCGTAGTTGACCTTATTGTCTGTTCCGTCCTTAATGGAAATGCTGAGATTATTTGATAAATTAGCTTGAACTTGAACACTCGTTTTGGATCTCTCTCTCTCTCTCTCTCTCTCTATATATATATATATATATATATATGTCTATATATTATATCTGTGTTTATGTATACTTTTTTAGTTTCGTATTGCCTTAGCTTGTGCCTTATCTTCTCAGTTATTCAGATACATATAAATATTGGACGCACAGGAAGTAGTATTCTGACAAGGTTACTGTCTGGCAGGCAAGCTTGACCTTGAACATTTCTATGGACTTGCGATCACTGTTTACATGGAACACAAAGCAGGTATTTTTGCAAGTTATTCTTGTAGTTTCACTGTCCACATATAACACAAGGTATTCAAGAATCATGATCTAATATTTTAATATATATATATATATATATATATATATATATAGCTAGTGCTATAAGCCTGTTTTATAATGCTCTTCTGCTGGTCCACGCCAATGTTGTGTATGGATAGATTGCAAAGAGTTCTAGGTGCTTGGCTCCTTTATGTGTAAATTTTCATGACCATAAGCGTAATGTATCCCTCCATTCTTCAAATCATTTTCTTCATAGTTTTAATTATGGTACAAAGTCTGGTTATATTCTACTTAACGTTCTATAATTTTTTGCCTATAATAATCAACTATTTGCAAGATGACTTTGAACTCATATCTTTATGCTTTTGCTCAATTCTAACTCTTCTTCAGCCATTAGCTCTGAAATCAATATATAACTAGAATTGTCCATGAGGTTATACCTATTGCACATTATATTTGAGTCTGTGGCATACTTACATGGACAAATATGGATGTTTCATGCAGTTGTTTGTCAAATAGAAGTCATGGTAGACATTAGAAATATGAGGTATGTGGGTCTTCATGATAAAGAGTACAAGCAATAGTGTGTATATAAGGAAGCAATCACATGTTTGACTGTTATAGTAAACAAGTAGCAGCTGATCCTTATGTGCTTTGCTCATAAAAATCTCAAGTATTTGCTATTTGTATGACATTCTGATAAGCACATGGGAGAGTGATGGGAGTCACATACATGATACACTTGAAGATAAAGACGCTTATGATATGAGAAAACGTGGTTTGCAATACTTGTTTGGTTGACAGGGACAATAGCCCTCAGGTGCATTCACTATAATGCTAAAAACACCACTTACGCTGAACAAATTGAAAGCTTACTTAGATAATATGTTCGAGAATATTCATTTTAATAATACTCAATGATATTGAATCATGATTTAATCTTGTTTTAAGGTTCTTAGCTGAATTTTATCAAGCTTGATGTAATACTGCTGATCTTTTGGACTAATTTTAAGTGGTAAAACATATTAGCATGGCTGGAAAAACCTTAGCATATCCTGGTCATTCAGCCATCTGTTAGTGCTGAACCTAGCAAGACATGAATAGTATGGAACACTGCAACACTGAAGACATCAGATCAGACAAGACTTCTGCTTTCTTTTCTTTCTTGTGCTTTCTTTTTGGTCATTTCCTCTTCATTCTTCTACTTCATGCTTTATGTTTTTGTTCTTTCAGTCTTTTAAAAGAGATATTTTCTGGTTTATTTCTTCATGGTTGTGGATGTTATTCTGTGATCTAAGGCTTCTTTAGATATGCAATCTCTTTCTTGTTTAATCTATCCCAAGGTGTTGATATACAGTTTTGTGGTAGGTTGCTTTGACCAACTATTTATTTTGATTTTATGCAGGTTTTTATTTTTCTGGCTGCCGAGTATGAAACTTCAAAAAATTCCCTGAATCAGGTAGGCTGTTAATTACTGTTGTTGCAGCAGTTGCTGTCAACATTGATATTGTCGTTGAGCTCACTTTTATGGTTTGGTTAGCTTGTCGGTCTATAATATGTTGTAGGAAATTTGTGATCATTCCAGATATTGATAAATATACATGAAGATCATAATCTTGTAAATCTCTTTTTTATAAGTTGGACTCAACGCATACATATTGGTTGCTACTATCCCCATTAATAATATCAGACTGTTACCTTCCCTTCATTTTTCAGTTAGGATGGTAAAAGGGCTTTTAGAATTGTGATTGGAATTTTGGAATTATTAATGGGTTACTTACTAAAATTCATGGAGTCACTTGGTAACTCTATTGCCAACTTGTGATGTTTTCATTGAATTAGCCACTTCTTTCTGTTTGTTCTTTGCTGATTAATAACAACTGTCTTGGTGATGATCAACCTTGAGAAAAATCCAAAAAATTGTATGGCTCCTGCTCTCTTCTTTGAATCCATTACTAGAATAGTAATATTCAATGTTTTAAGGTATATTTGGTAAACCGTACCAAAATATTACCATCTTCCTTGAATCTCAGCTACCAAAACAGGGGTCTGAATTTGTGTTTGTTTCTAATATTTATTCAATGTCCTTGCTCTTTGTAAAACCTACACCATGAACCAATCAATATTCTTTGTGAAAGTTAATGCTGACATATGAGCTAGCAGCTTAATCAGTGTGACCCTCAGAGTCCTTCTCATTGTCCAGCAATTTTAGCATGATTAAATCGGGAGAATCTACTTAAGATTATTATGGGATTAAAAAGTTGGGATATAGAGCCTTTATATTGTGTTAGGATGTGGAAAACACAGATGCATGGATTCTGTTGTACAGGCCAATAATTTGACTTATATATCATGGGAATGTTGCTTCCACCATTACATAACTGGGACACTTCATCTATCATCATTTTGTGCTGTTGTATACACCATGATTTTGACAGAGGTTCTCACTGAAGAGCATTTCAAATTGATTTTTCTGTCGTCCGTTGTTTAGATTTCGCTGTGGGATCATATAGTCCCTGATAAGGACCACGCAGAGTTTCAAGCACAGGTTGCCAACAAATATCCTCTCATCGATCAGGCAAGTTGTCTTAGAATCCACACCTCCATTAGTGCTCACAGTGCAAAATATATTTAAAAAATATATATAATTCAAACTTGGAATACTCAGTTTGATTGATATTTTTAAAAAAAGAGATGTCTCTTTTGATTTAAATGAAAAATATCAAAATTCGATGGACAGATTTCTTAGACTACTTCATAATACTTTATATCGTAAGATTATATATCAAGAACCTAACAGTTTATGTTTATTTTGTTCAGGGAAGCAACCTTCGTGGTAAGAAATTTGAACTTGTCCTCCACTGGCATGTTATGCCCAGGACAGGTAGAATGATTCAAGATAAGATGGCCGTGTCCAGTTTCTATCTACCTGAGGCATATACATAGTTTATAGCATGTCCCATAATCCCATTGATAACTGATTGTCTGTGATGGTTCATGGCTACCATAGTCAAATCTTAAGTGAACTTCTATTTAAATGTATTTTTTTCCTAATGCATTGTTTCTTTCTCAAAATCAATTTTGTCGCATCCCTTGAATAGAAATATTAGTGATTATCAATGGGCTTGCATATTACATCAAAGATGGGTACTTCAGTTCTTTTTTAATGCATCTTAGCATATGTTCATGCCATAGCCTCATTTCACCTGATGCTCATAATTTCCGCTGAGGCTTGTCAAGTGCTAAAGTTTTTCCTTTGTGTCAGTAAATTGCATGCAGTACTCATCACTTTGCCAAAGGGAAAGACTTTTTATACATTATGCTCCACACACACACATATAGATGGTTGCAACTTACATAAACCGATCTCACTCTTAGAAGTTTGTTTTGTATAGCTACAGCTATATATTTTTTTGTGATGGTACCATTAATGAGTGAAAGCAGCTCTCTGGCTGGAAGAGATGAATGGCCTAAAACTGTTGATCGTCTGACAAAGCCAATCCCTTTTTACCTGAAAAAAATAATGAAAAATAAAAGCTTGATGCTTTCCCTGGAGATCGTGTTGGATAAACCCAATATATAGGAACAGAACCTGCATGTTTTGAATCAGAGTTTTTTCTTGCTTCTGCTGATTTTGCTTGTGACCTGATAATCAGTGGATTCTCCTAAATTTCTCGATATTGCACATGTTCTATACCAAGTTCATGGTAAAGGATTTGGGCTATTAGTTTGATCATGTTAGTATATTGATATTAAATCAATTGATTATATCCTTTTCATTTATTTCTACATGTGTTTCGATGTCCAATTATATAACTTGATATTTTCAGAAAAATTGATTTTCAATGACTTGTGGACCAGATCAGCCCCTGGTCTTTCGGCTTTAGTGGTAAAATAAATTGTAGCTAGCATTTTCCTCTGAAATGGAAGCACTACCTACCCAATGGCCTTGTCGGGAACCAATCTTGATTCCAATCATCATTCTTTGAAATCAAGGTGCAGGGGATAAATTTTTCATACAGAGCCACAGAAGTCTTAGATGTGACTTGATGTCAGACTTTTACGTAATGCTCAATCTTCCTTGAGATTATCTTGTTTAATCTTCTTTTGAAATCATTATTAAACTACTTGTCGAAAAGGATTCATAAAATTTTATGTAAGGAGACATCATGCGTTCAAGTTGACTGGTAGAGCCAAGGCCTAGCTTTTGACTTTGAACACTAAATATGGTTAGAATAACAGATAGTGGTTGCCAACTTGCAATTCCTACCACACAATCTGGGTAGATTTGAAAGGTTCCTCAAATTTTGATCCTTAAGTTGGAAATTAAAAATTCTGACCCCAATTTTGAATGCAGTTCTGTACCTAAAACCGAGGCAGATGTACTGCAAAACTAGTAAGCTGAAATGGATGATGCAATGCCGTGTCGTACAGGGAGATACCATATAGTATGAGCCACCAGTCTCGCTGTACGAGATACCATATAGTATTAGCCACCAGTCTCGCGCAGCGAAGGTTTTTTTTTTTTTTTTTTCCGTCTTTTGTTGTTGTTGTTGTTGTTCATCAAACAGATTATTATCACTATCCCAAGCCTACCAATGTTCTCTTCCAGTTTCAAAGATCATGACTTTTTTTAACACAAAAAAGGATCTAGGACTTTTATGCTGTATGTTCTTTTTATTATTTTGAAGTGGTAGTAAGAGTCGTCGTTGTTGCTGTTTTTGTATTTGTTTGCATGTCTTCCAGTTTCAACTTTTCTCCTCAGAGACAATTACCAATGTTCTCTCCCACTTTTACTTCTCCTCCTTAAAGATCCAAGACATTTTAGTCACCCAAAACGATCCAAGACATTTTTTTTTTTACCCAAAAATGGATCTAAGACGTACTCTATATTTTTCTTTTTATTTATTTTAGAAAGAAGACGTTTCTTCTACTTTGGAAATACCCAGCAATTTAATATGGGGATTTGGTCTAAAGCTCGAATTTGGCTTTCCAAAATAGAAAGTGTATCATGAATTGAGATCACAAGATCCAACCAAACCTTTATTGTCTGACGTTCGGAGCTCTTTATCATAGGATGGTAAATTTAGCAGACAAATACATCTTTAATCAGAGAAAATTCATGACACTAATGGCGTAAATCAAAACACTCTAAAACATCTTAAATTGATATAGATGTAGCATACACTGCTGTTCTCAAGTGTCAGATGGCTTTCAACAATGAAGAGCTTCACAAAAATCCCTTCTCTTGGAGATTCTTGATGAAGTCAGCAAACATCTGGGGAATAGCTTTGAAAGGTGGCATCCCTAGGTCCTTGATCTTAGTGGTATCCATGCTGTGTGGGTTCTCTCCTTGATAATCGCCACACCTAATTTTTCCACATGGACCCAGCAACGTGTGTCAGAAAAGCAGAATGTCGTAGAACAGAGAACTCAAAAAAGCAGAAAACAAAAGGAATTCTCACTTGGTAGGGATTGGATAGGATGGATGTTTGGTTCTCAGCATCTCCATAACCTCGGTCCAATTAGCTACGCTACCCGAACAAATGAGCCTTCCCGAGGCTCTGCTCTCCTCCATTGCCAAAATGTGGCCGAGGACCACATCGTCAATGTGCACAAATCCCCCAGTCCTGTTAGGGTAAGTAGGGCGCTCTCCTGCTTGTGGATTTTTGATGAACAAGAGCAAACGTGTTATGTATATGTATGGAGGAGGGGGGGGAGAGAGAGAGAGGCCTTGGGTTTGGACTATATGCTTAACCTTTTATGATGGATAGTAGCGTTTGGAGAGTGCTTGTGGGCTGCGGCGTGAGGAATGTCCCTACAACAAAGGATGGGAGCACAACCACAAGATCAATGCCATATTCCTTTGCCAGTTGCCATGCCTCTTTCTCAGCCAGTGTCTTAGCGTAAGCATACCACATCTGTCATTCAGTTCAAAATCCAAATCAAATCTACCATGCTGCTCAATCTCCAAGTTGCTACACATCTAATGGTCTAAAAGAAAAGAAAAGAAAAGAAAAGAAATTCCCACTCTACCAATCAGGCAAAATACCAGAGGCAGGTACAAAGATCTTCACCTACCCATTTTCTGTCTTCACCTCAACTTCAAAAAATTGTTCTTGAATTGAAGCATTTTTATCAATAAAAAGAATGACTAGAGCCTGATGGTCTTTTGAACTCATTAAAAAGAATTGAAAGGTAGATGGATCGAGAGGATTACCTTGTATCTTTTGCAGTATTCGGGGTCACTCCAGTGTGATTCATCGAGCGGGGAGACTGCAGTCGCATCGTCTCGATACCTGACTGCAGCGCAGGTGGATGTGAGCACGACTCGCCGGACCGAGCTTGCTTTAGAGCAGGACTTGAGCACATTTGCTGTGCCTCTAATGGCTGGATCAATCAGAGCTTCCTGCAAAACATTTTTAATATAATGAATAACTGTGTGTGTGTCAGATCTATTATTAGGTGATTTTATGATGCAGAGGATACTGCAAAGTGAACTCAACTTCGTCATGATCAGATCAAGAACTAAAGACTTAAACCTATGATGTGAATAATTCCGATCGTGGATAGGAGACATAACAGCTAATGGATCATGCCCGTATGCTGGAACCTGCTACCTGAATGTTTTGGCCAGGGGGAGCATGGACTGGGCACGCCGTGTGGAAGACCCCATCAGCGCCGTCCACAGCCTCATCGAAGCTTCCTTCAACCAGCAGATCGGCCTTCACCAACCTGAGCCTCTCCTTGGCTCCATCAAAGCTCCATAAGAAGCCAACCTTGGCCTCATCCCCTTGAGAAGAAACCAAAGAAACGCGGCCCCTTTAGTTAAGCCTTTGATTACTTCAATTGAGATATGGCAAGGCCTCAGGTACCTGGATCTCTGACGGTGGCGCGGACGGTATGGCCTTTGGCCAGCAGTGCTCTAACGAGTTGAGAGGCTATCAAGCCCGTCCCCCCGGTCACGCAGTACTCCGGCATCTTCTCACGTCTTCCTTCTTTACTCTTTCGAGGGAGTTCCTTTTTCTCTACTTTTGGTCATTTTGTGGTGGAGGCTTCACGATCTCTCCACTCAGAGTAGCTGGGCATCGCCAAGCTTCTTCTTTGTTCATTTGGGCGTAGTTTCTGTCATGTCACTATCTAGTTTTCTTGGTTATGCTTTTTTTTTTTTTTTTTTTTTCTGATATTAATTCTTGGTTATATTACTGTGCTATTGGAATATTTCTCCCCTTTTTTTTTTGTTATCATTTCTCATTTCTTTTTTTTCTACACATATATTAGGCACATGTCTGGAGAGTTAGGTCCTGAAATAAAAATAAAAATAAATAATTTTATTTTAATTATTTGATTAATAAAAATTTTATTTTAATTTTAATTTTAAAAAATTATTATAATTTTTAAAATTTAATTTTTATTTTTTTCGGTATTAAAATTATATTCTGATTTCGATTCGATTTACAAACTAAATATATTAGAAATATGACTATTTCAATTTTCAATCCACTCCATCTAATTTTGATTTCAATCTCGAATCAAATGCACTCTAAATATATTTGCTATTATTATAAATTTTACAAATTGATTACTGTAAAGTATTCCTTGACATGGAGATTAGAAGGGAGATGCACGTCTACATCACCAACATTCTTTTTTTTTTTCTGAAAAAGTATCTTCTTGAAGACTTGGTTCATATGATAAATTGATGGCTTCACATGCAAGTGCTTAAGATCTGCCAAAATAAATCTCCAGATAACATGATAGGTTGGTTGGGCTCCAAGAAGCTGAGAGACTGGGTAAGATTAAAAGAGTCCAACTCAACATGTAAAATAGTAAGTGCTCCAAAGTTTTATCTTGTGAAACATGTAGTGCTCTAAGTATGGCTATACTCTATAGCCTCAGCTTCCCCTACATTTTCTGCCATTATTGCTTTGAAAATGCAGTGCGTTGCATGGATGTAATTCTCGTTTTGTCCTCCTGTTTAATCAGATTTTTTGTTCTGTTAAAGACAGGGTCCATGGTGACCATATTTCATTTAATTTGGGTCGGATGCCGAATTTTTGACTACCGGGGATTTGTCCAAGGAAATATTTATTTCCATCCTCGGGTCAACTCACTCATCGATAATGAAATAAATCAAAATGCTAGTAAATTTCTATTGAGATGTAGCATATATTGCTTCACTCCTGGGATTTTTTTTTTTTTTTTTGGTAAAACCTCTCTTAGGAACTTTTGATACGGTCATCAGATGGGGAATATCTCAGAGGGGTGGCAAACCTAGCTTACTGATCTTAGTCGTGCCGAAACTTTGTAGGTTGTTGTGATAATGCTGGCCCTAACCCAAAAACGGTAGTCTAAAGATAATATTTAATTTTTTGACACCGTAAAAATATCCAAGATTTATTCAGTATATAGTCGATATGGAGCTAAATAGATACTTGTATGGGTCTTTACTCTTCATTTCACATACTGTTTGCATTTTAGCATCCTTGTTAGGCTAATAGTTTAGATCCATTCAAATTCGATTATGGATATTAAAAATCTAATCATAAATACTATGATCAGTCTGCGACCAATCCAATTGGGCCCTGGTGCAATACCCCCTAGTATATATGGACCATAAGATAGATTTGCTCTAATTCCATTTATAATAACTTAGGATTTCATTCAAAAATACCAATTGCAAGGTATTATTTTGGTTTCTTGACCTTCTATAAGTATCCAAAAACTATATAATGCATAGCTAATGCGAGACTAAATATATTGCCCATATAGATTTTCACATACTAGCTGTATTTAAACCTTTGCATTCTAATCCCACTAAAAATCTAAATCCCATCAAATTCAATCACAAATACTAAAATCCCATCAGAAACACCACAACCAATCTGTTAGCTAGTCAAAATGGGCCCATATTATGGTATTCCCCGGTCTATATGGCCATGGACTAATTTTGCTCTAATAATATTTATAATAATTCAGGACTTTATCAAAAAAATTAGTTAGAATGTGTTATTTGAAATTTTGTATAAGTAATCAAGATTTGCCCAGTACATATCCAAGATTTTCTTTCACTCCTCCTCTTTCATTTACACATTTTCTTTTGTAGTGGCCTTTATAGGCTATTGATATTTTAGTGGAACTAGGGCTAAAATTAGATCGAATACGGATCAGATACTACAATATCAATATTCATATTTATTTTATCTGACAAATATAAATATGAATACAGATGGATATTATTCAGATACAAAAATTCGTATCCATATTTATTTTAAATGGATACAGGTACAATTCGGATACTGAAAATATTGATATAATTGCATATATTACTGAGATAATTAAATTTTATGGCTACAGAATCAAAAATATTATTAAATAGATAATAAATCAAGTTAATAATATGTTTATATAATTATATATATTTTTTAAAAAATAATAAGTATTATATAAAATTATATATAGATTCTGACATTCGGATACGGATCGAATAGTTGTCTATCCATATCCATATTCATTTTCATTTGACGAATATGGATATGAATACGGATATGAATATTAATTTATCATATCTTCAAATTTCTATCCATATCCGGATTGATTCGGATATGAAAATGGATCTGGATGGATAATATCTATACTACTTTACCCTAAGCGGAACAGTTCATGATTTTGATGATTTCTAATGGCTTTTTCACTTTTTTACCATCATTTTCGTGAAGAAGTACGAAGGATCATGGGTTGTTTGGCTCAAATCAGTGTTTATATTTTTAATGTGAATAGAAAATTGAATTACATTCAATTTAACTCTATCTACCGGCCAAGCTTGTGAACAAAGTTAATCCTATGAAACCAGCCTTCTAGGTCTCATAGGCCAATCCTATAAAACGATGGCTGCTAAGCTCGTGAACCACTAAGATGGCTTATTATCTAAAACTACGTTCATGATAATTTATTAGACAAGTTGTTTTCTCTATTTTTTTTTCTTTTTCTTTTTTTTGTGTGTGGGGGGATTCTAGTCAACATGCTTTAAAAACCAAAACGGAGATAGAAAAAGTATCCTGCTGTCTGGAATGTGGAATGATATGCGTAGAGATTTTATCAGCTGTCCTCTTTCTTCCTTTTACGTATAATAGCAAGATCCACCAGGATGAACGTACGGTGGTCCATCCAATAATATTTCTATATCAAGATCCAAGATCCTCTGCACCCCAGAATGCGGTGCAGCACTTGATAGTCATCGTCACCGTGCACGTTGCACGTAAAGCATCTCATTTGATAGTTGTCCTTTATTGATGGTAGCTGTGAGACACTGCCCGGCATTCTGCAATGCCAACATCGCACCATCGAAGATCCGAATTGTGTGCAAAAAAAGAATTCAGATAAGGAAATTTCTTAGGTGGATCAAGTCCACTGAGGATCTAGAATGAATTCATCCGAGCACGCATTGCTATTACAATAAAAAAAAATAAAAGATTTAATTCATTCTAGCTCCATTGTAGATCTAATCCACCTAAAAGTTCCTCTTATCTTGTGATGCCGCAATCCGGTACTTAACAGGATAAAGGAGCGGAAATGAGGGTCTTTTTGGATAGCTGGGCTCAAAATTTTATGACATTTGTGGCCCAACTATCAAAAGCATTAGATTATAAATTGGCTATGCTTATATTTTCAATTATGCAAGGTCATTTTTTGAGCGAGCTCGTCTGAATATCAAAGAGTGAAAAAAAAATGATCTATTAAGATTTTTTTTTTTTTATGGGATTTAAGTCCGTCTACTCAAAAGATGATTTTGGATAGTTCAAAATATAGATCTAACCAGTTTATAATCTAATATTTTTGATGATTAAATTATGAATCCTATAAAATTTGGGATTCAACCATCCAAATAGAATCCCAGTAGCAAAAAAATCTAATCTCAAAACTCCTCAAATTCAATGGTTGTTGCGAACTATGTTCGTACGTACCTGTGAGTTTAGAAGGGCCATTGGATCCAGATGAGCTTGTTTAGTACTGCGCAATTTGTAGGGGCCTGCTAGTTATGTAGTGTACTACCTAACCAGATGGCTCTAGTGAAGCATATATTTTCCATCTGGTTTCATCTGGCGGAGACATGCATTATATAATATTGACTTTTAAGTGTTTTTTTTTTTTTTTTTGGATGACGATAATAATGATGAGGGAGACCAGGAAAGAGCCACCTCAAAGACTTTCAAGGCCGTATGACGAACATCTATCAAAAAAATTTTATTTGTGTGCGCGTCGGGGTGGGGGCAGAGGGGGTGGCGAGGGGTTGGTGGGGGTGGTTGTGAAAACGAAAAGTCATGTAGCAAAAGATTTACGCAAGTAGAGTCGTCAAACGAGCTGAGAACCATCGAACAGGTTATGCGATGCCATGTATGAGACTGGTAAAGCTTGTGTGCTTTGCCTAGTTAGTCTGTATATATATGACTGAATTAAAATTCAAATTATATAGATAGTTGTTTGTTTTGTTTTTTTTTTTTTTACTTATTATATATAATAATTTTATTTTATATTAATTTACTTCTTAGATACTAATATAAATGTCTTTCAGCTATAATATTGATATCTGATTGTAAAAATTAGCTTAAAGTATGCATATAGACATGTCAGAGTTTTAAAATATTTCTAGCTTTACCTAAATCTCTTTTGTGAACCACTCAAGATTGGCTTGATTATATATCAAATTACTAAGCCTGAGCTAGGGTGAGCTTGCTTAAGCTTGACTTCTATATATTCTTAAATACAACATCCACGATCGTGTTTTTATCTTCAAAAAATGATACTAAAGTGCCATCAGTTAAGATATTTCATAGAAATAATATAATAATTATGTATATTGAACACCGAGGAACATCTAGAGATTGGCCCAAAGCACCAAATAGTACTTATTAGGCGATAGCCTAGTATGTATACCCGGATCCAATCTTCTCATTAGGCATCATATTAAATTTTATCAAACGTCAAATGTCCGAGTGCTAGTGCCTTATCATGGACAACACACACTAATTCTTTCGAAGCCTAATACCTGAGCCATCTCCATTGCGGATGTCAATGTGACTGGGGATCGCAGTTTATTTCAACTGAGACGGAATGCTATAAATTTGAAAAAGACAGAATTCGACATCCATGGACATGCAAATAGATTAGACATGCATTTAAGTTTTGGCCACGATATAAAAATAAGATTAATTATTAATATAAGGCATTTTTTAGTATTTAACAATAAAAATATTTTACATTGTATAAGAAACGATGGAAAATCTCATGCAGCTGTTTACATTATATGGTCATCTTCTGGAGATATATCAGTCTGTAGTGGTTGTCCTAATTAATAAAGGCCAATACTTCATACCAATTGATTGATGTTGATACAAATATAAACTGATGACATCTAATTGGAAACCTTGATACACATGAGAATAGAATTCTGGTAGACTAGGATGCTGTTTTGTAAGAAATTAAACATGTACATTCCACCTTTTTTTTAATAAAAGAAAAGAAAAAAAAAATTATGGAACTCAATCTAGCAGAAAAAATGGTGTTGATTTTGATACACAGCAGAGGAATCACTTGCTCCTTGTGTTTGACTACCATTTACTTTAGTTCAAACACAAGTAGCATTTGATGTTGAGTCTTCCACACGCATATATACACTTAGGCTTGTTTTTGCACGCATGTGTACTAGTTTCTTGACATATATGGTTATACCTTTACTGAAACTTTCTTCTATGAAGGGTTAAACATAAAATGGCTATGAAATCTAAGGGTTAAAATAATTATAGTTCTTAAAGTTCAATATAATTTTTTTTTGATAAATTAGACTTCAACTTATATGGTTAAGCTTTCTTGATTTTACAACTTATCTATTAGCTATCAATTTAACATAATTTCCATCTTTTTTTCTATGGTTTGGACCAGTATTGGCAATTTGAATGGTGTGTATGCATATTAAAACGCAAAGGGTTCTTCTATAAATTTAGAATCTCTTAGTGATATGCCAAAAATTTATAATTGTATCATGGAAACAAACTGTCTGCACTGCCATATCCATTTCGTTTCCCTCTCTTAGACTTCCTAAATCTTAATACAAGCACAAGACTAGCTTTAGAAAAACACCACTCTCTCTTCCATGCTAGCTAGGCTTCAGAACAATAAAGGATATCCTCTCCCCCCTTACCTACTTCAATACCCTTTCATTCCTCACTAATCCAACATATTAATTAAGCATTATGATCAGGTTATCTAAAGAGGAGAAGCGTCTGGTTGGTTGCATTCCCAAGCTCTGATGGTGCCTCCAACTCTGCAGACTCTTGCTTCCACTCCGCAAATGTGGTAGATGGAGAAGGAATGGACATGGTAAGATCAAGGTTCAAGTCGGGCAACACGTAGGCATTATCCTCCAGGCAGCTCGCAGCACCTTTTTTCGATGGTAGGCAGCTCCCAGTATCAGACACCCGATCATTGTCCGTCATCGAGATCAAGTACTGCTGCCATTTCTTACGTTCATGGTTCACAGGCCCACCGGATAACGTTGCACTCCCTGAGATTTGAGGCCGGTGGAGAGAGAGGCTCTGGCTGACGTGGTGGTTGTTGGGATCAATCCCCATATTTATGAGCTTCCTCCTCAGATGAGAGTTCCAATAATTCTTTATCTCATTATCTGTTCGTCCAGGCAGCCTTCCAGCTATCAATGACCACCTGAAGCCAAAAAATAGAGCAAGCAAATCACTTTAACAAGCGTATTTCCCATATATATCCACATATATATATATATATATGAGTAGAAATTAAATCTCTTAATTTCTACAAATTCTATAGTACTATCAGGTATTACTGGTTCTTCATTGAAAGCTAAGCGTACCGGTTGCCAAGAAGAGCATGGAGCTTAACGATGAGGTCCTCTTCATCTTCTGCAAAGTTCCCTCTCTTAATATTAGGCTGTAGGTAGTTAATCCATCGAAGCCTACAACTCTTAGCGCACCGAAGTAGTCCTAAGAAAAGAATCTAGAAACAATTATTCAAGGTAGCAATGCAATCACTCATAAGAGTCCTTTTCTTTTTGTTTATAGCAAGATAAGTGATGATACTCGGGATTTGAGGTGTGTACCACCTGCAGCCTTGGGGAGCGATCTCCAAGAACCTTCTCCGTGGTTGCGGATGTAGTCAATCAGCTTCTCGTCCTCCTGCTTCGACCATGCTCCCTTGTTGGTGTCTCGCTTATCACAACAAGGCTTCCTCATTGTTGTGTGTTTGAGAGAGAGAGGTGTGGAGGAGAGGGCAATGGTGAAGAATATATAGTAGAGATTCTGGGTTTCTAAACAAATGGAAGGAGTGAGAAGGAGTTGACTATTGGCCAGAAGAATGGTGGTTTAGAATTGGGGGGGTGTGAGGGAAAGTGTGGCCTGTTAGTTGCGGTTAGAAGTCCTGGTATTGTTCCATTTGCTTCAACCGCTGGCAAATAGTAGCCAACCTGGCCGGGTTGGATTTCTTCCAGAATGGCGATAGAAGCTGGTTGGTCACGCGTTCCCTCTCTGACCGATAGCTTTCCACCCCCCATGCACCCGTCTCCAATCGATCCTTTGTGCGCCCATAGAACAGCTTGAAAACTTCTGACTTCAATCCGCTACGTACTGCTGTTCTAGATTTAGCCGGCCAGGTTATGGGAGCTTTAATACTTGCTATACTTCGTATCAATGACGTTGAATCAAATTCAATGGCATTTAAGTGATAGAGCAAATATGGTGTTGTGAAATTAATATTATGCAAATTTTTGCATGCAGCAGAACAAGTTACAAACCCCTTAGACCTACATATTAGATCGATAAGCCTCCTTCGGAACTAGGGCTTGGGATAGGCCACCCTTGAACTAGTCCGGAGTGAGCCACATAATATAAGCTTTAGACCCACCAGAGCCAAAAACCTAATCATCTTGAACAAGACTAACCATGCTGAAGTCGAATTCCGACGCTTCATTGGGATGGCTGGTACTCATTGGCTGCAAGATTTTTTGGCTAGCTAGATGGGCTGGCACGTTGCGAACCAACCGTCCTCACCCCGTAGGAGATGAAGTTTAACTATTCAAGGAAATCCAGTTGGCATATCACTACTTTTAGAAGAAACAAATAAATATACCATGGTAGTCAATATCAATTAACCTTGTAAAGGAACCAAGACTAGTTTTTTCTCTCTTTCTTCTTCTACTTCTTTTTTATTTTTGACAAAATTCGATCCTTTCTTAATTGTCATAATGAAAATTTTTTATAATCTTTTGGGACCTTCTAAGTTCTCAACTCGTCTCATTCTAGATATTGTAGGACATAGTTCAACACTTCGACCACAAATTTTTGCTTAAAAATGTTCTTTTTCTTTTTTACTTTTGCATCTATTTCGACATAATTTCTCAACATTACTCTACCTTCCGGTCTTTGTACTAACTAGACTTATATAAATTTTGAGAGAAAAAAATCTCAGTACTTTGAGAACATAGCCCTGACATGGACAAATGAAGAGGGTGGAATAGGATCCATTTAGCGACACCTCATGGTACTTAGGAAGGATTTAAGATTTGGCCCTTGGATATCCATTACTTGAATCTAATTACACACACACACACACACATACATACATACTAATTTTTTACTTGATATTGGTTGTATTCAGATTATTATACAAAGATCTTTCCCTCCCTCTCCCCCTTTTTATTTTTATTTTTTTTTTAAATTTCAAGCCTAGTGTCTGATCCAAATAACCCGATTTGAATAAAGATCAATTAAACGAGTTTGGGTATCAAACAGATTTACCCTTTTTGATGGGATAGGTTTGGAATGTTTGGATAAATTTTTAATCAACTTCTGAATGAATTTTGGTAGCAGCATTTTAAACGGACTCGGATATAGAAAGAGCAAATTTTGCGAGTAACCTATCTGTTGTCATTCCTAGACCTATGCTCATGTCCGAAGAATAAAGGATAATGGATTGGCTGGTTGTTGGATGAGGCTACGAGGATATATATATCAAACCAATCTAGGCACTATTCTTCTCTATGCATGGTACTACAAGATACAAGTTAGGTTTGCTGAAACTTCAATACTTCGAGACCACAAACACAATTGATGGATAAAGAGGCCGTATATATCTTGTTCTTATCCAAAGCATGCATAAAATAATCATAAAATTTTTAGTTGGATTAAGATCGATCCATCATTGAGTTGGTGGACCAATTCAATCATGAAGCAATCAATACATACAAAAATGTGTGCACCACGTTTTTATCCTTTCCATCCGTCATTATGCAGATTGCTCTGTAGCTGGGTTGGTCCATCGGCTAAGCGGTAGAGCTGGTTCAACCTGAAGTATCCCCTTTAATTGCTTATCAGGGTCAACATCTGGGGCCTACAATTGTAGGTACCAATCGGCTAAGTTGTTTCAATTGCTCGGCATCCTTATCTCCTACCAAAGCAAAAAATCTGACTGGCTGATGTGTTTGCCCTCAACCTGATTAGAAAAGAGAAGTGCATGTTACTTAAGTATATTCAAAATTTAAGATAGAGAAATAAGATATGTGCACCACTCAAGTCAAAGTTTGTGTACGTATTTATAAATAATAGAGATCGATCCCTATGCTACCTCGGTTGGAAACTAGCATTGATACTGCTGTGCCGCGGTGGGCCTGAACCTTGCATTGATGTGGCTTTTTCTTTCTCACATCATTTTTAATATTATTTAAAATTTTCTGTGGAAAAAGCACAAGGGATGACGTCTTGCATGGAGAACTCAGCATCATGGTGTGTGGGATGCTGGTCGGTTGGTTTGATGGGGCTGGAAGACCGTACCATACGGGCCAGATCTTGAACCTAGTTTTGTTTTGAATGTCGTGATGCCACGACAATTATTAACCCCTATCGGAGGCCTTAATGGAATCTGTGATGGTGTTGGATGTCACTTGAATACATGTGTATATATTTCAATACTAAGTTGACAAGGAAATAATTCAACCGGAGCTCTTTTATGCTACTGACGTTTGTGAATCTTGTATTCATAAAAATATCCAGTCGCCACAGACTTTGACGAATATAGGGCTGCATTACTTTCTTTTTTTTTTTTTTTACTGATCAATAAATATATTTGGGATGAATCAAAAAAATATTTTAGAACGAATTATAAACTTGTTCACGCAATCAAGAGGGCAAAGCTTTACAACCATTAGAGGACGGGATTGGTAGGCCCTATAAGCATCCCTAATCCCAATAATTAAGCACCTTGGCGTCAAGGATATCTTGAGTGTGATAGCCAACCGGTGCCGACGAGGAAGATATCGAGTGATGTGATGTGTCACTTCAATCCCAAAGTTTTTTTTTTCTTTTTGTCCTTTTTTTTTTTTTTTTTTTTTCCACGAGAGATGTATCCTTTTTTTTTTTCAGTTCAATAGGAACGAACCATGACACAATAAATGAAATCAACGACAAATGAGGCATGCAAAACGGGTCGAGTCCAAACGTATTTGATCTCTATTACAACACGTTCGGGTTGGGTCCATATTTCATGGACCAGACCCATGTCTAGTTGGACCCAATTGGAGAATTAGGTTCAAAGTTACGGCTGAGCTTAGTCTAATAAGTCCTAAGTTTCGCTGCTAAACAAAGATTTAAAACAAGAACAAATCTTGAGGGGAGGGATATGGTCAACGAAAAATGGAGAGATGTCTTATAAATGTTGAAGTTTCAAAGCAAAGAGTAAAAAAAATATCTTTTATATAGAATAATATTTTTATATTATTTAGAAAATAAAAATTCATATGGGATATAGAAAAATTCGATTCTCTCTGATTGAGAATTGGGATAATTTTTTTTTAAAAAAAATATTCTTAAGATTTTTTTTTTTTTTGAGATGGAACATGATGTAGTTGGTGAAAAGGAGAGGGTTCAGTCGATGGGCAACAAGTCATGCCCATGTTCGTCGTGACGAAGAGCAAACTTGCTTAGAAGAGCCCAAACAAAAAGAAAAGAGGGTGAAGGGGGAATCAGACATGTTATGTTTACCTTAAGATGGAGAATGGTAGAGCAAGAGAGACGAAGAATGGACTTAGAGATAGGCGGAGATGGCAGAGGGGGAGTGCCATTTGGCAAATGGTAAATCAGATAGCTAGCATTGTTGATATTGAGATTAACACACATCCTAAGAGATGCAATTTATGTTGATGGATGTGTAACTATTCATCTCAAGACGTATTAGAGTATGAAACCATAATCTTGAAGAGGAATACAATGTGGTGCCACATGAATAAATGGAGAATGGGCTTGGAAACTGGCTTTACTATATATACTCTATAAAACATCTCACATTATTTTTTAGTGTAAGAAAAAAGAATTACATTACAACCTCCTAAGTTACCTGTTGTGGCATGAATGAAAGAGAAAAGTTTTGAACCCCAAAGACATGATAATAATGACATACACCTTTTTTGGCAAGCCAAACTTTGACTCTTAATCTCTAATTTGTCTCCCAGTTTGATGCTAATATGTTATATCAGGGAGTTGTAGGGGTGGGTTGAAGGTTTTATTTTGATCCAAATGATCATTATCACAAAGTCCTCAACATGTAGGAAATTATCTCTCCATGTGTTCTCCCAGCCCAAATTACTCCATCTAGTCTAGTATGGGCTCAATCGTTTCAACATAATCAAGTTGCAATGGAATAGATTCTACATAAGTCACGCTTCTTTGATGATCTATACGAGAAAGCCGACATTCACTAACCTTTAATTTGTGTCCAAAGATCCCTCATAATTGAATTCTAACAGCACCTGTTGGTGGATATATATCTGACTAAAGAAAAATGAGCTCGAGAGGAAAAGTCTCAAGGTCCGAATTTCCCAGAAAGATAATGACTACGTATCTCTTGGACCTATCCATGAATTAGCAGTCAGTCCTTTACCCATATTATGAACCATCTAGGTGATGCAAATCACATAAAATCAAGAGAAAAAAAAATGGTTTTCTTTGTTAGAAAACCAAGGGATAAATCCCATTATTTACATTCTACCCAAAAAAAAAAAAAAAAAATCCCATTATTTACACCTCAAAAGGAAACGTCGAACCAATCAATTCCTGTGAGATCAATTACATGCCTGGAGGGATACTTGATTACATCCAAATGTGTACATCTAACAACATAAAAAGACTCTCGACCAGTCCGAGTAGATTCTCCACGAATGGTTCAATTCCTATAAAGCATTCACCATGCACAAATTTTGGTTCCTAGCTATCTTGCTGGATAAGGAACTAAGAACATGTTTGGAGCCCTGTAGGTGGACCTGCCTGCAAGTCAAGTTGCGTTCTTAGCCAATCTCAAATGTTTGACAGTATTGCAAGGTCAAATTGTGGCAAGCTTGTAATTGAGATTCCATAAACTGCAATGTGACTTGTGACCAAAATGATTGCGAGATGAGCTGCATGGCTCCCCGCCAACCTAAGCGTATTCTCCACTTTACATCTCTAACCCACCTCTTTCGCCACCATCTTCTCCTTTGTTGCTCGCTTTCTCCATCTGCCATTCCCTCCTCATCTTCTTCTATCTTTTCTCTAAACATCGAATATTGAGTCTCCTGTACTTGATTTTCAAAATCAAACTGTAATGTAACTTGAGCTATGATTCAACTTAAATTATATGATTTAAACAGATTCCAAACATAAAATACGCGGATGATCTATGCATATAACAACAAATGCACAACACAATACATCCACGATAGACAACATGGTATAGATTGGGAGTCTTTTTTATCCATTTTCTCTCAACTTATCGTTCTTGAAGTATTTTCTCTCAACTTGTATCATTCACAAGAATTGAAAGGGTTCTTTTCACTCTTTTTTATCCCCATTCCCAAATCAGATGCATGCACGTTGACCGGTTGGCACCGGACTCTGAAAGGTGGGAGGAACCATGAAGTGATTTTTTCCAGTTTTTGGGGTTTACCGACCGTTGGATGTGACTACTGTATCGTTCGAGATCCTCTTTATTCATCGAAAATACACCCCCCACCCTCCCCTCCCCCTCCCCCTCCCCCAGGCACCTGAAACACATCTCGTGGGTCGTTGCGATGCGTTCATTGACCGGCGGTCCCTGCATCCCTCGAAAACGCTTCTCGTGGGTCGTTACGATGCGTGCATTGACCGGCGGTCCCTGCATCCCTCGAAAACGCTACGAAAAGAGGAATGAAACTCGACGAGTAATTTTTTTGACTTCACTGAACCGTTGGATGTAACAGCTGGATGGTGCAAGATCCGCTCCCTTCATAAAAAATACTCGTCGAAGGGCATATCCGTAAATCACGGAAAGTCAACAAAGAACCACCCTTGCGCCCCTTGCATAACGCGGACGGGTCCCTGCCAGTGCCTTAAATCGGAAAAATTATTTGTTGGACCAGGTTTCACTATTTTTTTTCCTTCCCCTTCCATATGATGCGTAAAAAAGAAACATTCACTACAATATATTTATTTTTTTTAATTAATAAATTATTAATAATTAATGGTGAATTTGATTTCATGGAACGAAGCCCAATCAAATATCATCGTATCTATATCTATATTTATCTTATTTAATAAATATAAATATTGATATAAATATTATTTAAATAAAAAATTTATATTTATATTTATTTGAAATGAATATTAATATCATTCAAATATTAAAAATATAAATATAATTATAAATATTATTTAGATAATTAATTTTTATGATTACAAAATTAAAAATAGATGATAAATTGAATTAATAACATATTTATATAAATATATATTTTTTAAAAAATTAATAAATATTATTTATTAAAAAATTAATAAATATTATATAAAATTATATATAAATTTAAATATTTAAATATAAATTAAATAATTATCAATTTATATTTATATTTATTTTTTTAATAAATATAAATATTAATATTAATTAAATTTTAAAATTTTTACCTATATCCGAATCGGTTCATATAATAACATCAAAACTATTTTTATCCTGCTGATCCCACTGTTTTTTTTTTTTTCTGCCCCACCCTGCCCTTGCTCCGGCCCAGCCACAAAGCTGCTTCGTCCTACTCCCCGGTCCCGGACGTCCCAACGGACCAAGGCAAATCCAACGGTGCATAACACGCCACGTTACCCCTTGTCTTTCACCGATTCCTGAGTGCCCGTCATCCACCGTGCGTATGCTCTGAGATTTGTCCTGGTCCGTGCGATAATTTTTCGTCCTAGCCGCCCTGTGCCCAATCAAGAACCCTCCTTCTTTCCACAGTCTCCAGGTAAAAAAAAAAAAAAAAAAACCACCGCCTTGCTCCCCCTCTCGCTCCAGGAAGCTTACGCCTTTATTCGTAGCCTTTTCGGCTGTCGTTCTTGATCCTCGCTCGCAGGTCGTCGAGGATTTCCTTCCCGAGGAGATAGGCGATGGCGTCTCCTCCGATCCTCTCCATCACCCTCCCGTCCGAGACTGGTCGCGTCCTTGGCATCCAGTGCCACACCGTTCAGGTTTTCATCCGGGTTCTGTCTTCTTTCCTTCCTTGATTACCCTTTGTTTCCTTTTTTTTTTTTTTCCCTCGTGGAATTATATAATCCCTAGTCTTTACATTGGAAAGTGACGGAAGTTCCGGACCCTTTCTTGGGGAAAGATGGATGGGTCCAATAAAGGGGCCAAATAGCTGCAGAACGATGCTTTTGGACCGAAATGGGTGCTTTATGGCCCGCCTACCGAACTCTACGACGTCTGATACGAAATGGTAGGGGAAAAAAAAATACAGGGTATGACTTCGATGCACCCCGAGATCGGAAACATGAGTGGCTTCAAATTCCTCAAAGATTTCCTGAAGAGCCCTTGATTCAAAAGTGTTTCTTTTTGAAATCACGGGAGTTCCTACAGCAAAAGAGGGAGAAAAACTACACCACTTGTTTCTTTAATCTCGTGCTCATAGAGTCAAGCCCTGGAAAATATAGTCTAGAAAACCTGCCATACATATAGCACGCGAGTAACATACCTCGCCGTCACTTTTTCTAGTATGTGGGTTTTTTACCATATGAAGTCCAAGGACAAGCTCCAGGGTGAGTTTTGGCAATGGAGACATACTGTGTAAATCAGTGGGCAAGAGGCATGGTCCTGCAGAGTCTTAAAGTTGCTGAAGTCCATAATGCTGAACACTCAGGGGTCGGTTTTCTTCCATTGAGAGAGATGAAGGAAGCCAAATCAACTCAACTCAACTCTGTCTATATTTTGTACCTACGTGGCCCCAAGCCGGAATAAAAGAGGAGAATTGCGGTAGGTTGACAGCCAGTATAAATCTATAATTACATCCAATGAACATGGATGAATGAAGCTCAACCTTAAAAGCGTGTATAAGAAATGCCTTCATGTGGAAATGCTCGGTCTTGGGTCCCTATGGATGTGTTGTCTATTTAGGAGTTAGGACTGCAAGCATCTTATGCCAAATTCAATTTAGATCGTTATCATTTTCATATTGGAGACCTTATACAGGTTGTTGTTTTTGGGAAAAATTTAGTTTTGTTGATATTGCCATTTTATAAAAAATATTCTTATTGTTATTTAAATATTACAATATTAAGCACATAAATGCTTGCATATGTGGCCTGCATGATGCATGTGTTGTTTTATCCTTGACTGCCTTCATACTGCAACTACCTTTTAAAACATTGCTTGTGCCCCCTAATAATCGTTGCTGTAATTATATCCAAAATGGAAATTTTATTAAATTCAAATTCTAAATCTAATGGCTCATCTATCACTAGACTGGATCATTAACTGCCACTCCTTTGTGATCATACTTCCAATTCCCACTTTAGCATCCTTGATATGTGTACATTGAAGTAGTCAGCATAATGGTTTGAACTTGCAAAACTTGGAGAGAGGAGGAGGATATTAAAGAGTATGGAAGTTCTGATGTTAGATATCAGTGAATGACTGATGGACGTTCTGAGAGTTGGCATTATATATCATAGGAGATAAACACTTTCTTCTCTATGCCTCTCTTTGTTCTTATGCACCGCGCCCCCCCCTCTTTTTACTTAATTCTAGGCTAATTACCTTGATCGCAGATGTTTTATTAGAAGAAGGCTGAGATTATTAGCTTTCATTTGAATATTTTTTCTTCTTTCTTATCCTTTGTTTTTTGGTGGAGATTTACATCTTACCAAAGAGATTTGCTGATTGTCTCCCTTCTTTGCAATAGAAGCACGAACAATGTTCTAAAATATGGTGGACGAAGCTGCATATGCATGTACAGCTCCCTGATCACATTGCATTCCCTATACATGACTACTATATCAAAGCGAGCCACATTTGTGCCGAAAAAGATGGTTTATTTAGCATCCTGAGGGCATATACATGGCAGGATTGTGACTGTCCTGCATCATATGCAGCCTGATTGTCATTATGACTGCACATGTGGCCTTATTTATTCTATAATTGGTGCTGTCAGTAAGTACCAAGTACTAATTGCAAGATGTTATTGCTAGTGATCTTGCTTTGTTTTAAAAGTTATTGTTGTTATTGTATTTAATATATCTTTATTAGTTTTTAAATGTTTAAAATACTGACAAGATATGAGTATGCGACAGTATAATGCATATGCGCTATACAGTTCCTTGACCACCTACATTATGTATCCACCCTTTAAAGCACAAATGATGGGTGAGTGGAGGTAGTGTACATACATAATGAGCAATTGCTGTTAGTTGTGTTTGCTCATGATTGTGTTGTATTTGGCATGGGCCTCTGCATATGTAAAATGTGATTTGTCGATAGTTGATTAATATGTTTGCTTGGTTGACCTAGTTATGTTATGAACGTTCCTATCAGGCAAGATTGACTATTGCATGTGTTTTCCCTCCCTAATGCTGCAATAAGTTGATATGTTTTTTTTTTATAAAAGCACATATGCTAAAAAACTTCTAAGATTAGTCACCAGGAATTTCCACAAATCTTTATGTGACAGCCTGGCAACTAGATTAGAATCAGAAATATAACAGTATATTCTGACTTGCTGGCCATTCCAGATAGGTTCCACTTTTAGACGGTAGAAGTGGTGACAACGACAATAACATCAGAGCAAAGTTTGCATGACCACTTTTCAGTACCTGTATCGTTATCCAACTGCTATGGTGTTGGTACTAATGGTTCTTGGTACCGACACTCAACACTAGTGGCATATTGAGTATCGATTCATTACCGGTATGAGTCGATATGCATGGTATGAACAGGTCTGGTATGGTACTGCAGTCTCAACCTGGCTGGCTAAAAACTACTTTAGTGATGTGGAAGGAAAACCCTTTATTCAACTAGTTAAAAAGCCCTTTTTCAATGGTGTGAATCTGAATGAACTTGATTGGAACAGTTCCCTGGTGCTAGCCTTACTATGAAACCTGAAACCATGGATCAATTGTAAATTGATGTTATTTGATAGAGCATTGAGATTTGAATGCTCTGAGCATACATTTCCATGTAACAAGAATGTCTCATGCATCAGCTAGATAAGTGAATTGATAATTTCAGCTTGATGTAAAGAGGAAATGAGTCTGATGATTTGAAGACTAAGAATGTTTTGGATATGAATTTAGAAGAACAAACATGTATTCCTCGCGTGCTTCTTTCTTCGGCGGTTGGTTTGCTTTAGCATCTTTTTGGTGGTGTTCTGATAGTTGTAGAGGCAGAGAGCATAGCTGAGAGGCTATAGTGTTGGTGGTAGAGAGAGAAAATGATGACATAATAATGAAACGTTATAATAGTAATCATGCTGTTTACTGAAGGTAGGATGTTATTAGTGAGTCAGTGTAGACTGCAGGAACAACTTGAACAAGTAGGTGTGGTCCACTCTAGACGCACAACCATTGTTTGTTTTAAGCTATGTCTCCAATTACTCAGCAGGATTGTCATTTCTACTGAAAAGACAAACTAAACTTGCTTTTATGGTAGATAGGTAAAAGGTTTAAGTAATATATTTTTTCTTATTAGGGATAGGAAAGTCTTCTTGGAAGAAAAGAAGATAATAATGCCTCCGATGTCAGGTTTACAATACACAGGCCAAATAAGTCTTTCAGCTTTATTCGCTGCATGAACTGCCCTTCTAGTTAGACTGCAAGACTTACAGTTTAGAATGTACAGTCGAAATCTGGATTGGATACATGGTTTGCTATATTTCAGGTAGGTTTTAGGTGTCTTTATCGTTACGATCATCCTTCTTAACACCTATTTGAATGCATTCATTTTCTTGCTTCATTATGATGCAATCTTAGTCTTATGCTGGTATTTGAAGTATCGAGCAACAACAATATAAATATCATGTAATCTCATTTAATATGTAGTACTTGAGTTTTCAGGTTCACTATCCTGGATGAGAATGGTGCTCGTTATGAGGTTTCTACCATTTATCTGATCTGATACGTGCGAATGTGCTCACTGAGCCTGTTTGACATTTTTGGTTGTAATCTAGACCAATTAAGCTGGGCATAATCAAGGAAAGCAATATATATGGCCAACCTTCTTCTAGACTTCTATTTATTCTGAAGGATGGTTGGAAATACTTATCTTAAATTTGGTCACTCCATTTTGTTGCCATTTGTCCTCTTGCAGTTCTTCATGCTTTTTTAAGCATCTTCTTGTAATTTTTCCTTTTTGATCTTCCACAACACTCCAGTGATCCAGAAGAATTAGATGCATGAATTGGACCTGATCGTTAAATAATGGAGAGAGGAACAGGTGGCCACATCTTTGTTCCTTTTAGTTTAACTGGGACAAACAGTTAACTATGGTGGACTAGATTTTGATTGCTCTGATTTAAACCAATCTCAAAACAACTGATAGGAGTAACCATAATATTAAACAACCAACTGCCAATGAATAGTTGCGGTAAGGTAACATAATATAAATAAACACAATCTAGAATATTCCTTCTTGTTTTGCAAATTTTTCTTTGAGTCTCAGTGCCATCTGGTGATCAGATTACAAATTCCTGCTTTTTGCTTTTCACAAGATTTTATAATAGCACTGTTTATCTATTTATTTGAGTTGGTGTTACTTATGTGATGGATTTTAGCAGATAAATTGGGTGAATTCTTGGATCTGGATGTAACTTTTTGCCATAGTTTTCTTTTCTGTGATTTCCAAGAGATGCTTGACATATCATAATCTATTCTCTGTACAATCATATCTTTTGTGGATAAAGTTTTCTTCTATAGAAACTTGTCTGTTATTCATAGAAAAATTACATTATCCATTATGGGCGTCTAATTAATTGGTTGATTGCAGGGTTACTGTGAAACAGATGGACTGGAAGCTTGTAATTTTCTTCATGCTGCTGGACCTATAAAGGTTTGTTACGTTAATACATAGCTTTACAAGAAAAGCTGCCTGTGAATTGCTGTTTAAGTGCAAAGTACATGATTGACTTCTTAAGACTAGGTAACAAGTTATTCTGGTGCCAAATTTCATAAGCTCACCTTCCTGATTAGCATGTATAGATTCTTGATTTGCAATGTAGAATTCATTTTTATTTTAATAAAGATGCTACTGAGATTATCAGAATTAAATGTGTTTTTTGTCCTTTTATAAAGACCTTGTATTTGCAAACAGTTAAGGGTATCTTCATGGAACAATGAGTTTGCAGAAGCAAAGTATTTCAAGAACTGCTAATTAACATTCAAACAAAATGTTTTTGTTATTTATGTTTGCTTTTTTACTCATCTTCTATATCTCCAGAATAATGTTTGAATACATCAAAATTTTATTATGATCAATTAGGAATAAAATATTTTATAGAAAATAAAAAATAGGAGAATAATGCCAAAATTTTATCCTTTTCTGCTGAGGTTTATCGATGACATATTTGTGACAGTTGAGCGAATGGTTACTTGAAGTGTGGATTGGAGTGTGAGAATGGGGAAGTAATGCTTTCAAAAGGTTAGACTTATTTAAAGATTGGACAATGTAAAAAAGAAAAGAGAAAAGGAAGTTATTGAGTTATTATATTGCTGATGACAACATAGCATGGTATATATTGGATAATGTAATCTGGTATAGGCAATACTTGGAAGTTGGAACTATAACCTTGTCAAGCAACTGTTAGTAAACGGCTGTAGATATGCTGTAGTGGAATAATGAGACAGGTGAACAATTTTTTTGACCTTGACAACATAAAAGATTTCACATTTAATTCTGGCATGTACTTTCATTCATACTCAGATAATCATCGCAGCTGTTTCAATCTATCCAAATTGCCGGCAATTTAAAATGCTCTCACCAGATTACTGTGTTTGGTATGTTTTTTGGATGGTAATGCAGATTGCCTCGGCAATCCAGATTGTCTTCACAATCCAGATTGCCTCGACAATCCAGATTGCCTCATAGGAGGCAATGCAAATTGCCTTGAGGAGATGTAGCTATTCAGATTATCACTTATTTGGCAATGTTGCAAAAAAATTTTTGGACAAAATTATCTCTCAAAAAAAAAAAATCATACAAAACCCACCCCTCCACACCTTCCCTTGGCGGCTCTCACACTCTTCTTCTCTGAAATCCCCTGTGCCCTCTACGCCCTCGACTACCTCCCCTCCACTCGTGCCCTTGTCATCTCCGACTATGGCCCCCACTTTTACGCCGGCATCGACCTCTCCTCCCTTGCCTCCATTACCGCCGCCCTCATCTGCCCCCTCCTCCGATGACCTAGCCATTGCCCCCTCTTCTCGCTAGGCGTATTTTGAAAATTTTGATTTAAATTTAGAAAATAAAATCAAACTCTTTCCTAGTAATTCAAAATTCCACAAAAGTTTATGGAGGTTTTTTTTTTTTGTGCAATTTTATGGCGGTATTTTGAGAATTTGATTTCACATTACTAGTAATCTGATTATCATACCAAATATGTCAATCACGATTCTCAGTAATTTTACTGCAACATTACTTATATGTACAAAACACAGTAATCAACATTACTAGCAATTTAATGCTAGCAATCTATCTTGAAGGCAATCCACGTTATCTTTCAAGATTGCCCGGCGATGCACCAAAGGCAACCTGAAAGTTGAGAAACTAATAAAATGGATATTAAAATCATCGGACGATGTGAGGGAAACAATCAAAGTTTTAGAAAGAGATGTAAAAACACTATCAGATTTCATTCTAAACCATATTATATTGCTGCTGTCTGTAGTATCAGTACTTCTAATCCAGAATGATCAAAATCTATGACAAATTTGTTATTTCTATAAAGTAGCATGCATGCACTATTTTTCTTACATATCAAACAGATGAATCCCAAAACCAGAAGATGTAGATAGGAGACTGATTCTTGCAAAACTTCACACCCCGTACTCCCTTTCTCCTGCCCTTCAGACCCAGAACATGTGGGTGTGGTTCATTGGAGGGCTTCTCTTGGTTTATGTTTTGGCAGCTATTTAATAGGTCTCGTTCCATATGTGCAGGCTGTGCTACAAAGAACGGTAGCAGACTATGAAAAAGAGGGTTTTGATCCTCAGTCAAGCAGCTTGGAGACCCGATTAATTCAAAGCCAGAATGACATCCAAAGCCCAGAGCTTAAATATAAGGCCTAAAAATATACTTAAAATGATCGTGGCATGAAGCTTCACTTGCCTGAAGGCATAGGAAGTAGAGCTGCTGTCATCTTCATAGTCATGCTGAAACCATTTTTTATATCATTCTGTTTTCTCAAAGGTTTTCTAACCATATGGGCTGAAGATCCTGAAATAAGGTGCCATCTCTCTCTTGATATTACAAAGATATTGTAGACCTATATTACTCAAATAGTTCTCTAAATTTAAAACTGGTGCATTTGCATTCTGTCTTGATCAGGATTCATGATCAAGTGATCCTATCAGTTGGAATTGTAGAGAGAACAATCTTCCATTAAATTTACTGTGTTTCGACATCCGACATAAAGCTTGCTTCACTAAGTACCACAGCCTGCAGCTGCCAAGTTGTTGCTGTCGCTGGGGGGATGATGGGATTGATTCGAGGAAAACTTGGCAAACACCAACCGTAATGCTCCGAAATCATCTGGAAGCTGGTAAAGTGAAGGCAAGGAAATTGCGTCTGAGGTCTGAATTTGGGCGGTCTAAGGCCTCCTGGCATGATTATTTGATGACTTAAAACATGATGAACTAAAAATTGTGTTTCCCAGGGCTCCTCCATGTGATGCTCCCTGCATTACTGGGAAATATAGCGTAGAGATTTTGATTCTTGTTAGATTAGACAATTATTTTTCTATCTTGTTATGATCAATCAGAATTTCCTTGTTTTCCATTAAGCTTGTTCGTGTGTGGTCTTGTACATTGGTGGGAAATATAACTAAGATATTTTGATTCAACGGAGACAACCACATGTGCTGATGTGCATGAAGAGTGTTAAAAGGACGTGCTCCAATAAAACTATAGAAGGGTGGTGGCTATCCAAACCAAGTCCTTGTAAAGCTGCATATTGTATGCATGCTCTGACATCCTGAACAAGGGCATCACACCAAAGCATCTAATCTATAGAAGGGTGGAGCATGAATGATGGGTCATCGAGAAAAAGGGTAAAACAAGTAGGTCTAAATTAATTATAGAACTTGCAATTTTCATGTCATATAAGTGGCAGTAAGTTGGGAAGCTCGACTCCATGGAGCTGACTGCCTAACCAATTGACTGGTGCATTCATTTTGCGGCTCCCTAAAACATCCAAAGCAGCACACTTAAATAAATTTTAGTACTACCTTCCGATATATTTTATTGGGATAATTCAACCGACTTCCGATTCTGACTATAAATCGATTTCATAAACATAATATGTCGACTCACAATCAGTTGACTGATCGACAGTCGGCTATTCTCAATCATCAACGGACAACCACGATAACTCAGTTAATATTCGATCGATGATCATCAGCATATCAGAATTATCGATTGATACTCATTCGGATCTTCACAACTACCGACATATAGTCGGCTTAACTTCTCACGATCACATGATGTTAGAATGTGCGGAACCTACATATCTAACTGTTATAAACAGTTATCAACTACGTATCACGATCATTAATGGACATAAACAGTCTGTTAACTCCATGATTATAGTCCGATAATTTAGTGTCATAAAAGGCAGGATCATGTACTCGACGGTTACATCTGAATCATCTATAAAAGAAAGGTAAATGAATAGCATTAGTAAGATAATTCTGGGCTGAGACTCTGCCATTTCAAATATTCTTATCTGCTGTTCACTACTCCCCACTGACTTAAGCATCGGAGGATTTCTGCCGGACACAATTCTGATCAGTGTGGATTTCGTTTTACAGGTGTTTTTCACCGGCTATGAGCGTAACAGGGGATTGACTGCAATAGATTGACGCGCTAGGTAAGAGAAGGATACAAGCAACCATACCAAAAATCAGAGCTCAACAGTCAATAGAATCAGTGAGGCAGTCTTCTCATCGGGAAGATGTTCTTCCTCCACCTCCATTGGCAGAGTCCAGTTCTTCGCGTCCTGTGGTTACCACAGATGTGCAAATTACTACACTTATGCAGTAAATAAAGGTATTGACGGAGGCGGTCCAAAGCCTCCAACAGCAGCAAACACAACAGCAACAGCAGCAGCCGTCAGTGGCTCATTCCGTGCTGTCTAGGCACAGCCGTCGTCCTCCACGACGTTCACCTTTCTCATCTCCAGAGCGGCGACCATCTCGATATTCTTATTAAGAGGGGCAATCACGTTTTCGGCATTCTCAGATTATGTCACCTTACCATTATCCGCGTGAACAGTTCAGAACCAATGAAATTTGGACACATGACCAAAATCTAATCAAATTGTCCAGATTTTCTGGGCACCGAATTATCTTTCCAAAACGACAGTCCAATGATGATCTCGCAGTTATTGAAACAACAAAATAGCTAGAGATTTTTCATATTTCAAAAAATTATTAATGCCAGCAGCCAAATTGGGGCTCGAAGCAGTACGTGATGTAACAACTTCTTTCATCCAACGTGACAGTTCACGTGACAATATTTACGTCGGGCCACTTTAGATTTGAGAGTGAGAGGCAACTATTAGGATAATTCAACCGACCCTCGATTCCGATTATAAATCAACTTCATAAATACAGTATACCAACTCACAATCAGTTGACCAACCGACAGTCGGTTATTCTCAACCATCAACGGACAATCATGATAACTTAGTTAATATCCGATCAATGACCATCGGCATATCAGAGTTACCGATCGATGCTCATTCGGATCTTTACAACTACCGACATATAGTCAGCTTAACTTTCCATGATTACATGATGTCAGAATATGCGAAACCTACATATCTAACCGTTATAAATAGTTATCAACTACGTATCACGATCATTAGTGGGCATAAACAGTCCATTAACTTTATAATTATGGCCCGATAATTTAATGACATAAAAGACGAAACCACGTGCTCGATGGTTACATCTGAATCATTTATAAAAGGGAGGTAGATGAATAGCATTGATAAGACAATTCTAGACTAAGACTCTTCCATTTCAAATATTCTTATCTGCTGTTCACTACTTTCTACTGACTTAATCATCGGAGGATCTCCGTTGGACATAATTTCGGTCAGTGTAGATTTCGTTTTATAGGTGCTCTTCACCGGCTACGAGCATGATAGAGGATTGGCCACAATATGCTTGAATAGATTATAATTGATGGTATAATTATTTATGCACAAAATTGTAAATAGAAGTCTTCATATTTATAATTTAAATAAGAAAAATCTAAGTCAGTGGATACGATCTAAAAGACTTAATGGGACAAAATATTATATCTTCTATGGACCAATTTCTATATACCAAGTCGTTTCGAAATCTAGATATTGTATCGTGTCACAAAAACTATGTACTTTTAGACGAACTTGATGTTTTCATAAGAAGTTTCTTAAAACATGCAGATCTGAGGCAATTATCAAGAATTGATAGAGCTTCCCATCTTCTCAAAAAAAAAAAAAAAAAAGGAAAAGAACAGTTATGAAGAGTTAGCTTTATTTGTCGTAATTAACAAGGGCTGTTAAAATGTGAGGTAACACAGATTCTAACAAGGACCACCTCGCAAGAAAGTGGTGGTGCCTCACCACTAGCTTTTTACTGGCTCACCTAGCTGCTCTCCCACGCACGCGTGCAGTCACTCATCGGCTCTCTCTCTCTCTCTCTCTGGCTCAACATATCTACTTTGCAGATACTAAATCATGAGGACAATGCTATGATTCGGCCATTGAAGCTGCTTCCCTGGACAAAGATGCTTGTGATGCAAGACAACACCTCTCAGAGTAATTTCTGTTTGTTATCAAAGGGTGCAGAAGGAATGGAATTCTTAGGCATTGGGCGGAGCTTGCATCTAATTGTGATCTAGTAACTCTGCACCTGAACATTTCTGCAGGTTCTCTTTTGAGTGGAGGAGAAAGTTCTTGGCACGTAGGTATTTATGGGGCTATAAATGGTTCGCGTGAGATAAGTTTTATGACATATTATGACTTGTTAAAGAACCACTACTCATGAAGGAAAGAAAGCTACTTTCATAATAATTCTCCAGTGTTGCTTTGTCTTTAAAAGAGCGCAAATTCTCTACAATCCTAGGTCCTTGAAATATGCATCACTACGACCAAACATATAAATTGGAGCATACATGGTAGAACATTCGAGATTATGTATTTTATGGTTGGCAGTGTTCATAATTTATTCAAATATGTCTAGATTTGTAGAAAGATTTTTGCATGAAAACTAACTAGTCGCTTAGGAATCATTGCACATGCAATGCTGGTTGGTATGTTTTGCACCATTAGGAATCTCCTTTCGAAATGTTTGCCTTGATAATTATTGTAACATGGCACATGTGATGCATGTACCTTTATGTTTTTAATAAAATAAAAATTATTTAAAGAGATAATAAATAGCAGAGGAAGGATTTGAACTTTTGAGCCATTGGATTGGCAGGATGGGAGAAATGCGGATGGACACGCTTCGGTACAAAGGATATATTAGGTGAGTTGATGTTATGTAGTAGAATATGTTTTATCACCTCTGTAAGGTCAATTTACATTTAATATCATCATGATAGTTTACAGCCATAAAAAGCATAGTTGCCTTTCTTCTTTCTTCTTTAGCAATTGAATATCTCTTTAAACAAAACTCGAAGCTTTTGATCCACCAGCAGATCCTCTCAAGGTATGAGTTTTAAAGGCCTCATCATCTCATTATCTTCATGATCTAAAATCTGCATTACAATTTGAGCAAAAAGATGGTTAATACAAATTCATTTTACCAAAAAAATGATATATACAGCCAAGAAATTAATTAAAAGACTCATAGAATGGTTTTTCTTTTTTTCCCCCAGTTTCCGCAAAACTGAATAAAGAGATGGACTACTAGGTTTCCACTCTAACAATCAGTCAGAATCTTACATGGCCACTCTGACTAGATGCCACCAAAATCAGATTGGGTTAGGTTATAATGGTAGTGATTTTTCAGTGATGCTAATGTTTGGGATCTTGGTTTAGTGACATGGAGGTAGTGGTGGTGCACAAGTTAGGTGGTAAAGCTGTGGAAGATTTAGATATTATTTGTGTAACTCTATATTGTGGGAAGGAGGAGAGATTTTGGTGGTGGTGGCGGTGGTGGAAGGTGCCCTGCTGCCAAAACAGATGTTAATATATATACCGTTTTGCCTAAGAGCAAAGCAATTGTAAAACGATAAAGTAACAAAAAAAAAAAAGAAAGCAAACCTTAAAAATATAGCAAGGAGTATCAAGTCCAGAAGTTTAATTATGTTGATAGGATTTAGGTCTCATTATTGGCGTGGAGGGAGACTTGGTTTGAGACATTCAAAGTTCTTATCCTCGTAGTGGGATGATCCCAACTCTACATCTAACTAAATCTATATCCAATTACATTGAGATGGCAAAGAATAGAACTTGGCCCCCCCAAAATATAGCCGCAATGTTCACCATATTTTTCAACCAAATTTTTTCTTTCTACTTTATATTATTAAACTATTCCCTAGCATGTTCAAAGCGTTTAGCACTCTCTTTGTTTCATTGAAAAAAAAAAAAAAATCCTAAACTCTTATAAATTTTTTTTAAAAAAAAATACCTGGTTAGGATAAAAATCAACAAAATAAAAATTCTTACATATTTACATATATAAATATTTATTTTTATCATTCTAATTTTTTAGTTCCAATTTACCTTTCTTTTTCTAAAGATTTGAACCTCATCAAATTATCCCTCAATGCCCAACTAAATATGCCAGAAAACATCCAGCTGCTCCTGTTTTAAATTTTGGAATACAAGGTAAGGGCCAGGTGGCAATGTCTCTTGACTAACAGAAGCTAATAAGACGGCATCCTCTTCCATTGACTAGGTATAGAAAGAGAAAGAGGTCGCAAATATCCTTGTTGTGAGATGTTCTTAGTGTTTCTAGGACCTCAACTCCGGAGGTGCCATGGTGAGAGTCCACATATCAATTGATATTCAATGATGGTGGGAGAGGCTCTTAAATATGGGATATTTACTATCAAGATCTTTGCAAGGAAGAGTTATATATGGCATCAGGGAGAGCCACAAAATCATTCATTTCGGAGAAGAACGACTTTCATTAATTTCAAGAATATATCTAGGCATCTTTCAGCATGATGAATGACACATCATGGGAATGTAGGAGAGTTGTCCGTCTTAAGCTGGATAATATAACAACTATCTATGATGATATCATACTTTACCACGCAACAGGAGATTCAGTTTACTTTATCACCTAGAGGACGGTGTTTGATGCATGCAATTTGACATCCAGGCCTACACCCCACATTGGACGTATGAGATTAAGATATGGTTGGATTTATGGGACGACGAAAGGCAGAGGAGTTGTTGTCATCAAATAAAAATAGTAAAACTAAGTGCTTTAATTTTGATATATTTTCAAATTTAAAATATTAAATAAAAAAAATTAATGAAAAATATCTGATTGAGTTTAAAATTAAAAGTACCTATTCATTTAAGTTTCAAATAAAGAATCTTTTTTATTTGAAATATAACATAAAAACAACTACTCAAATAGGGATAAAATAACTCAATTATTATTGCAGTTATAAAGCAATACTACACTATTATAAAGTAATACTATACCATAATAAAACAATACTGTACTGTAATAAAAGTAATACTACACTATTATAAAGTAATATTATGCTATTATAAAGCAACACTGTATTATTGTAAATTAATACTATAATAGAAAAAATACTACACTATGATAATGTAATACTATCTTATGATAAAGGAACACTATACTAATATAATACAATAAAACAATACTATATTATTGTAAAGAAATACTATACTAATATAATATAATATTATCTTATTGTAAACGAATAGTATATTAATATAATATAATAAAATAATATTAAATTATTATAAAAAATATTATATTAATATAATATAATACTACTTTATTATAAAGAAATACTGTACTATGATAATATAATACTGTAGTATTTTAAAAGATATAAGGATATAAAGATAATTTTAGTCAAAAATGAATAATTATTTTTAATTTATGTTTGGAATGAATAATTATTTTTATCTAAAACTCATTTAAAAAATTATTTTAAATTAAAAATTTATTTTAAATTTTTTATATTAATTATTATCAGTATAACTAACCATGCTATGTTTCAGCGTGAGCATACCCCATTGCCGCTAGACTCCAACTCTGAAGCGATCGCATCCTACGATGAGTGACATGTGCGGTGGACAGCCACCAACTTCAAGGTGAACAGTTGGCGGCCCCCGCACCCGGACACAGCTGTTCACATGTATTTGTCCCACACCGACCAATTATTCACCTGCCTACGTTACGGATGGGCCTCGTGACACGTGCCAAACAATTCTAATACGGGCTATAGAAAGTCTATGACTCTATCTACAGGTCCATTGGACCATTTCGTTCGACGGATTTTTTTTTTTTAAAAAAAAAAAACACAGAGAGAGAGAGAGAGAGAGAGAGATTACGTGGCAGTGATAAACGTAACCCGGCTCCTCGGTCGAATTGAAAGGATACGTCCCCATCTCGGGCTCGAGGGGACTGAACCGGACCAGGATCTTTGTCACGCACCCGGGCCTCATCTTGAACACGTTCTTCCACCCTCTCTCGTACCGCGGCACACTGTATCTCTTCCCAATCGCATGATCCTCCACGCGGCACTTGATCGCATCGTTCAATTTCATCATACAGTCCTTGAACCGGTCTTCGTCCACCAGCTCCCGCTGCTCCAGCACCACGAACACCGCGAGATGTATGTGCAGCGGGTGGTTGTCGTCCGTCAGATTAATCACGTGCCACACCTCGCTGCTGCCCTCCCTCGGCGTCTCCGTCGCCGGCTCCATGAAAGACTTCCCGTTGAGGTATAAACGGGTCGGCTCCCCCGTCGCGCTCTCGTACTCGTACATCGCAATGTACCGCGTCTCAGCCACCTGGTGCACCGCCGGCGCAGGATACCGGAGCAGGCTCTCCGGGATCCGCGACGAATCCACCTCCCTCTGCCGCCCGATCACGAACTTCATCACCCGGCCGTTGATCTCGTCGGCTGGATCGCCGGAGGGGTACGGGTACGGCGCGTCGTTGGCGAGGATCGCCGAATCGTTCGCAGATTGGGAGAAATCGACGATCACGTCGGCGATCTCCGACGGGGCGAGGAGGAATTTCTTGGAGCTCACCGGTCTTGGGAGGTAGACGGAATCGGAGGCGACGTGGACAAATCGGAGTCCGTTGGTGAAAAAGAAGCGGAAGAAGCGGGCGTTGCTGGCGTTGATGATCCGGAAGCGGTACCGGCGGCGGCGGACGGCGAGGAAAGGCCAGGCCTTGCCGTTGACGATGATGGCGTCGCCGAAGTATTCCGGCTGCCACTGGGGGTGAATGTCGGGGTTGTTGCCGGTGGAGTTCATGTAGATGGAGCCGTCGGAGAGGAAGCTGCGGTCGAAGACGACGAGGGGGAGGTCGAATTGGGGTCCGGAGGGAAGGCGGAGGGGGGATTCGAGGGCGGGGGCGAGGAGGGAGTAGGCGCCGAAGAGACCGGCGAGGAGGTTGACACGGGTGAGGGCCATGGCGTGGTCGTGGTACCAGAGAGAACCAGGGGGCTGGGCGTTGGGGTAGGAGAAGGTGGGGCGAGACCATTTGGGGCCGGTGGAGGAGAAGGAGGAGGTGAACCACGCGAAGGAGTGGCCGTCGGAGTGCGGGGGGTGGACGCCGCCGTGGCGGTGGACGACGGTGGGGACGCCGCCGGTGCGAGGGCGTGGAGCCGAGAGCGTAGGGTCCCAGGGAAGGATGTGGCGGGAGGGGAGGTAGTTGGTCCACGTCACGTGGGTGGGGACGCCCTGGAGGCCCTCGATGGTGGGGCCCGGCACCGTAGCGGTTTCCTTGGAGGTGCCGAAAGCGAAGACGCGCGACGCCGGGAGGTCCCGGTGGAATTTCTGTCACAAAAAAAATAAATAAATAAATAAATAAATAAATAAATAATATATATATATATATATATTAATAATCAAATGAGTTATAAATGGGATCATCATCGTTCATTTGAGGAATTGCAAGGGCCGTCACTAAATAAAAATTGATAGATAAATAAATAAATAAATAATATTTTATGATGATGTGGTTTTTGGTGATTTCGCGGCTTTCGGCTGTGAATGTGGGTGAGGTTAGCCCTGAGACCCGACAGTTCATATGGAAGCCATGGAGAAAATCTTCAACAATTTCCTTTTTGTGATTTTTCTGCAATACAACTTAGAGAAGATCTTTCGTAGTGCAAAGATAACACTGCTAAATGGACTATAAAATGCAAGTTTCCCGATAACTGTCCCTACACTTGATGGAACCCAATCCTCACACATAAAGGCTTTGTTGTCAAGTTTAGCTCCGCAAGACACCACCACTCCATGCAATAGATGTGACTCAGCTCCAACAAGCCCTTCTTTCCCCTCTTTCATGTAACAAACAACCATATTCATCAAAGAGAAAACGTACTACTTATATATTGAGGAAAACCTACTAGACTCAAAAAAGGGGGAAAAAGTGTTGTTCTCGTATCACAAGACACCAACTGAAAAAACGTGATAAGTGATAACCAAATCATGTCAAGTTAACAGAGGTGGATTGCCATAGTGGTGCTATCTTGGTGCAACATCTTCGTGCAATATTTTTAGACTGCGTTTGATAGAGAGGATTAGTAGAAAATAGGGATATACTCTCAAATACGCTAAAGTCCCCGAAATAGGCTCCAAAAAAATATGAGAAATAACTAAATAAGTGATAATACTATTTGGCTAATTTAACTGAATAGAATTATCCCATGGAAGAGGAAAACTTATACCCTCCAATTAAAAAATTAATTTGCCCTCATCCACGTTTAAACCTGTAGAATAATGGAAGGATAATTCTTTATCATGGTCATGAAATTTAAATTATTGAACATCTGATGCATACTCGTTGAACTCATCCCTTCAATCAGATACCAAAAGGAGGTTTATCCTGTGAAATAACTTACCCCTTATACGGTAAAAGGTTTGTTTCTCCAAAATTTATCCCCTTTACTGAATTGGTTTTAAGATGGGCATCAAAATGAAAAATAATAATATTTTAAATTATGTGCTGCCGTACTAGTGCAAATAAGAAAGCTCCTACCTCATAATAAGAAAAAGGAATCTGACACGTTCGTACTGCGCAGCGTACACTGCCCTGACCTTTTTTTATTTTATTTTTGATTTTTATACTGGTATGCTGCACAGGCCTTCCACTTGTTGAAGATTACACTAACCCAGACACTTGCTAATCCTATTTCGATACATTGTTTATTTCCTCAGCTTAAAGTCCATGTGGACGGCATAAAGGCCAAACTATGGGCACTCAGAAATCAACTTAAAAATTTATATTTCAATTACATCTTTCTCCAAAAGCGTTCGAGGTAACGGAGTTGCCCAATAGCTGACACATGCAGGAGCTTAGCCTACTCCAGCTTCTGCTTTGCCTGCGACTACGTGTGGTTCAGGCTACTTCAGCTAAAATCTCAAGGAGGGTTAGCATCGTTAAGTGAGTTTTTTAATGAAAGCAAATCACTCCAATTTAATCAAGTGGGAATTCTCTATACAATTTTTGTACCTGTAACTAATTAGATATCGTACACCGCCATCCGATGACGAACCATCATCGTCGGACACGGAGTCCAACCGCGCCCACTCGGCCGGTGGCCGGCCGGTGAGCTCAGACCCCAGCACCACCCAGTGACTCAAAAAACGTGGGGCGAAAGAAACAAATGCGGAGGGAAAGGACAAGGCTTACGGGGAGCAAGGGGACTGACCCACGTCTTTTCGTACATGCCGATGGTGAGATTACCGGCGACCGGAACGCCGTCTTGGACCTCGTACCCTCGGAGCCTGGGCATATCGGGAAGCTCGTCCACGAACATCTCGAGCGTGGAGGCGCTGAGCGGCCTCTCCCCATCATCACTACCACCCCACACTCCCTCCACGGCCAAAGAGACCAGCATCAGAAAGAAGAGAGCCGTCCCCATGGCTGCCATCTTTTCTCCTTGGTCTTGGTGTTTTATTTTGTTCTCTTCCTAGCTCTCGTTCGTGGGATCAGGGAAGAGGGCGGGGGGGACGAAGTGTGTGGGGTTGAGTGCCTTGGGGGTGGCCCTCCCTTGTTTTTATGGGACGGTGTTTCCGATATTTTTCAGGATATCTTCAGCAGGTTGGATGCGGAGGAAGCGGCTGGTGTTGACCGGGAGGTCGCTGTCTCGTATTAGTGGACTGTCAATTTTCACTAGAGAAGAAGGATTTGAAATAAAGTTAATGGTGCGTGGGGTCATTTGCACGCCTTTTGTCGCGCATGGATGGACTTTGGCTGTCCGGGGCTGAATATAAATTCCGTCTGTCATCCATTCTTAGCCTCCACATAATCTCCGATTAATTCTGGATATGGCATGGTTGATGAGCCAGGAACGGTTTGCTGTGGATTTAAGAAAGGAGATGGCATATATCTACCATGTAAGGTCCAAATCTTCCAAGAGATTTTCATTTAATCATGTTAGAAATAACAAGATATTAATTATTTCAGTATTGATTATCATTTTACGGATATTTTCATATGTATACATGTATGTAATTTTGAGTGGGAGAGAGATACTGGGAGGATATAATGATTCAAATTTAAAATTTTTAGGGTGCACTATCCAAGATTCAAATGTATAACTCCTGTTTGTTGAGCAAAAGAGTGTGAAAACAGGAGCAACCACAAATTTATATCTTTAATAATTATTTCGGTCCCAATAATGAGAATGCCCTATCCAATATTCAAGTACAGAATATTTGCCGCCTAAACTTCATCAAATACTTTTTATTTTTGTTATTTTGCACATATAATGTTGATATCTGAAAATATTATTTTTATTTGGTTGACTATAATGGAAAAAAAATAAAAAAAAGATGCCTCTAGACATGATATTTAGAGGGTATAGACTCATAGATCTGTCATCATAATTTTTATGTAGTGGAAGCCTTAGTCAATTAAAATTTCATTAAACATCCACTATGTTATTATGATGCCGGTTTAATTAGAGAATCTGCCAACAGTTTAGTAATCCATAGCATTTATAGATGAGTGCTGCTTGAGGGGTTCAAATTGTACCTTTCACATAAAAGAATGATTAATCTTCTCTTATTATATCATTCATTAGATCACATTTTGCATGGCTTTTATAGCATAGCATAGCATCAGTTTCATGATCCGTGTTGTGGATGAAATGAAGAGATTTATCATACTTTGAAAGTCTTATAAAATATAATCCAATGGTTGATAGCATGAATGAAAATCAATCATTTTTTGATGCAAAAAATACAACCCAAACACCTAGCTGAGTATTTTCCATTATCAACCCTCCTTATTTAGTGCATCAGCCTCCCATGAAAGACAATTAAGATTTGGTTGGTACATGAGGATCATATAAGTGGCAGATAGATCCCACATATCAATATAGCGGCCATCACGGAAGTGTGGCAGCCTGTACTGATGTAGTAAATATTCTGCCTAATCTCAGTTGATGCTGAAGAGAACTCGAATTGGGACTACCGACGAAGTTACCTCAACTATGGATGATCTGAAGCCGCGGTCACGCCCATCCTGTTGGAATTCGGGATTTGATGCATGCATATGTATTTCAAAACTTTATTTTCTAAACACCACAGTGGAGAACAAGATTAAAATACTTTTAATCTGAATTATGCATGCATGAAAACATAAAACCATATAGATCTATCTCATATGCTGAAATTAATATATGCTGAAATTCAGATTGTGATTAAATCACATATCTGTTTCGCAATTTTTTCTTCAAATTTGGATCTAGAAGAGAAGAAGTTCTCTCTTAGCCGCACAAATATCCGACCTCTACGAGTATCCACTTAGAATCAGTCTGAAATAGTCATCTTTAATCTGAATTTTTGTTCTCCAAAATTCAGTTTGCTGAATCTGAACGAAATCTGAATCGCGATCAACGCTTAATCTCTTTCTTTGATCTTCTTCTTCTTCTCTTCTCTAGAATTTCTCTCCTTACTATGTACTGCTATCAGATGCTAGAAACCAGTAAGAAAGAAGCACCCAACAGCCTTTGAGCGTGGGACTCCTTGGGACGCGTGTCTCAAGAGAAAGGGAGTGTGGGATGCCCAAGGGAAGAGAAAGGGAGAGAAAGAGAAGGCGTGGGACTTCTCTTTTGACATGTGGGGTTACTGGTTTGGATGCTCTAAGGACCTTAGGGGAGATCTCATAGGCACAAGGATTGAATCCTATTCAATCTCATAATACAAATCCTACTTGGATTAGGAATCCTTATAACTTAAGTTATTCAATTTAGATTAGGAATCCTTTTAGGCGCTAACAATTGAAGCTCTTGCACCCATAATAAGACATCCCAAAATACACTCAAGAGACGACTCATAAGAGAACTAAAAGCCCTCTAATCAATGGACATGCCCAACTTGATCAAATCAAGGTAGCGTCCAAGAATAACTATCATGAAAATTAATTAGGGACTTGCATCCTTAATTAATTTGATCCATCACCTTGGACACTCAACAATTAGAGTTCCATGAATCTTATTCATGTAGATTATTAGCAGGTAATTAAGTTAGAATTATCTTATCAAATAAGTAATCCCAACTGAAAAAAGAATTGAATCCAATCATATGCTAACAAGATTATCATGAACCTAATGAATTTCTCTAAATCCAATTGATACTTCATAAGCTCAATTATTAATTTCAGCCCTAATCTCTTTGTTGTGTGACTCCATAGATTCAATTCTATCTGGTAGTGAGATATACAATGATCTCTTATCATTGTATCATTGAAACTCTTTTCAATGGATCGGAATAATTTTACTTTAACTTAGTAAGGATTGTCGATCCAGAACAATCCTAGTGAGCTCTCATAATCCACCAGTGACACCTAGCACTATGTAGTAGCAACCCAATAGAACTGAAATGAATCTCTAGGTGTAGTTAATGTGTGATTCAGTCCCTCTATCATGAGTCCTGACTAGATGACGGGTCATGAATAAATCATCAAACCTCAACATCAGTCATATGATATATTCGATTAGCTCAAGTCCAGTTGTGACTTCTATAAAAATTTTTTTCCATCAATCACACTACTATGGCTACAGACTCTTGGACTTAAACTTTCAAATCTCATAAGATTACTCTTTTCTATCAAGATCGATAGATCCTATCTTGATGTGTACCCCACTCCTACAGTGGATCAATTGTCGCCAACATCTACTATAATGGCTCATTGAGATCCATATTTATATGTCAGTCAAACTTCAGTAACCTCACTGCGAGTAACAGTACCATCTCAAGTCAAAAGATCAGTCACACAACTACAACATCGAGATAATCATGGACAATCGAATAGAAATTCAAGTGATCTCTCGTATGGTCATGCTCAGTACTAGTTGTTCTCTAATAACTATCCGCACTCATCACCCTTTGTCTCTACACAGTAGATCAAAGACTCATCTATCCCAAAGAAAGCGACTTGTGTGTCAGTCTAGCCAGATCTATCACCGTCTTCATGATGATCCTATGACCGAAAGTATTTAGAAATTAAATACATATCTCTAATTTTCAATACTTTGAGAATATATATCGAAACTAATTCCATGATCGATTCAAGGACATATCATACTTGAATGAAAAAAATTATCCTTTAATTGATCATATCAATATATTAAGTACAAAATTGTACCTTAGATTTATTACAATGTATCAGCCATATTGACTTCTAGGACATACATCTAACACACCCTTCATATTCAATAATAGTTATATCTTGGATCTCTATCGACCTACAACTTGGCCGATAAGGCATCTGAAATAGTCATGCTAGTTACCATTGCCTATTTCAGCTAATTACCAATAGTAGTGCATGCGATCACCACATGCGCAATCTCGATGGAAAAGACCACTGCTCACTGCAAAAATGGCCATTGACCTCCCCGTATAAATTGAGGAAAATAGAGGACTCTTAGATAAGTCTCGAGCCCCTCTCACCCTTTCATTGATCTCAATCTTTCTTCTATTATACTCCGATCTCCAACTAACTTGAGTACCAGAAGGTTTCCATCGAAAATACTTTAATAATTAATTATTTCAGTAATTGAGTATCAAATTAAAGATATTTTCATATATATATGTGTGTGTGTGTAATTTTTAGTGAGAGAGAGATTCTTTTCAAATATAATTATTTAAATTTAGAGTTTTTGGAGTGCACCATCCAAGAATCAAATGTGTAACTTTTATTTGTTAAGCAAAAGAGTGTCAAAGCTAAAGCAACCCCCAATTTATATCTTTAATAATTATTCCAGTCCGAATAATGAGAATGCCCTACCCAATATTCAAATATAGAATATTTGCTGCCTAAACTTTATCAAATACTTTTTATTTTTGTTATTTTGCACATATAATATTGAAATCTGGAAATGTCATTTTTATTTGGTTGACTATAATTTTTTTTTAAAAAAATGCCTCTGGACATGATATTTGGAGGATATAGACTCATAGATCTGTCGTCACAATTTTTATATGGTGGAAGCCTTAGTCAACTAAAATTTCATTAACCATCGACTATGTTATTATGGTGCTGGTTTAATTAGGATCTGCCAACACTTTAGTAAATCCATAGCATTTATAAACGAATGCTGCTTGAGGGGTTCGGATTGTACCTTTCATACGAAAGAATGATTGATCTTCTCTTGTTATGTCATTCATTGGATCACATTTTGTATGGCTTTTATAGCATAACATCAGTTTCGTGATCTGTATTGTGGATGAAATGAAAAGATTTATCATTCTTTGAAAGTCATATAAAATATAATCCAATGGCTGATAGCACGATTGAAGATCAATCATTTTTTGGTGCAAAAGATACAACCCAAACCCCTATTTGAGTGTTTTCCATTATCAGTCCTTATTTAGTGCATCAGTCTCCCATGGCAGATAATTAAGGTTTGGTTGGTGCATGAGGATCATATGAGTGGCAGATGGATCCCACATATCAATATAGTGACCATCATGGAGGTGTGGAGCCCGTACCGATACGATAAATATTCCACCTAATCTCCATTGATGCTGAGGAGAATCCGAATTGGGACTACCAACGAAGTTACCTCAACTGATGATCTGAGCTACGATCATGCCCACCATTCATATTCAATGATAGTTATATCTGGGATCCCTATCGACCTACAACTTGGCCGATAAGGCATCTAAAATAGCCATGCTAGTTATCATTGCCTATTTCAGCTAATTACCAATAGTAATGCATGCGATCATCATATGCGCAATCTCAATGGAAATGATCACTGCTCACTGCAAAAACGGCCATCAACCTCCCCATATAAATAGAGGAAAATAGAGGACACTTAGATAAGTCTCGAGCCCTTCCCACTCTTTCATTGATCTCTATCTCTCTTCCATTATACTCCAATCTCCAACTAACTTGAGCGTTGGAGGATTTCCATCGAAAATACTTTAATAATTAATTATTTCAGTAATTGAGTATCATTTTGTGGATATATATATATATATATATATATATATATATATATATATATATATATATATATATATATATATATATGTGTGTGTGTGTGTGTGTGTGTGTGTGTGTGTGTGTGTGTGTGTGTGTTTATATGTGTAATTTTTAGTGGAAGAGAGATTCTTTTCAAATATAATTATTTAAATTTAGATTTTTTTGGAGTGCACCGTCCAAGAATCAAATGTGTAACTTTTATTTGTTAAGCAAAAGATTGTCAAAACTTAAGCAACCCTCAATTTATATCTTTAATAATTATTCCTGACCGAATAATGAGAATGTCCTATCCAATATTCAAGTATAGAATATTTGCCGCCTAAACCAAAAAAAAAAATGGGGCCAATAGAGACAGCACCCACTTCATCAAATACTTTTTATTTTTGTTACTTTGCACGTACTAATGTATGATATTTGGAAATATCATTTTCATTTGGTGGACTATAATTTAAAAAAAGATGCTACTAGACATGATGTTTGGAAGATATAGACTCAAATCTATCATCAAAATTTTTATGTGGCTGATGCCTCTGTGAACTAAAATTTGATTAACCATCCACTATGGCATCATGGTGCTGATTTAATTAGGATGTACCAATAGTTGAGGGGTTCGGATTGTATCTTTTATGTGAAAGAATGATTGATCTTCTTTCATGATATCAATCATTGGATCATATTTTGTATGTGTTTTAGAGCACAATATCAAATTCATCATCTGTGTTGCGGATGGAATGAAGAAATTTGTCATTTTTTGGAAGTCGTGTAAAATGTAATCTAATGATTGATATCATGAAAGAAGATCAATCAATTTTTGGTGTGAAAGATGCAACCTAAACCCCTGCTGGAGTGCTTTCTATGGTCAGTCCTCCCTCCTGAATACATCAATCTCTCATGGCAGACAATTAGGGTTTGGTAGGACATAAGGATAATACGAGTGGCAAATAGATCCCACGTATCAATATAGTGCCCGTCGGGGAAGCGTGGGAGCCTGTATTGATGCAGTAAATATTCTGCCTAATCTCAATTCGTATTAAGGAGAACTCGGATTGAGACTACTGACCTAGTTACTTTGATCGTAGATGACTTGAAGGTGCGATCACGTCCACCCTTGATATTTGGTGATAGTTATGTCCAGGATCCTTAGCCGCCTGCGACTTGGCCGATAAGGCATCCAAAATAGCTCTGTGGGTTATCATTGCCCATTTCGGCTAATTGCCAACCACGACGCATATGACCATTATGTGCGCAATCCTAGTGGAAATGGCCGCCACTCACGACGAAAATTGCCGTTGACCTCCCCATGTAAATAAAGGAAAGCAAGGAAAATGGTGCACATGAAAGTCTCAACCCCCTCGCTCTCTTTTTTATTTAATCTTCAACTGATTTAAGCTTTTGGAAGATCCCCATCAGAAAAACTTCCGGTAAGAATTTTTTTTTTCTTTTTTAAGGTCTATCTCTTCACCTTGGGACCTTCAACCACTCAACCAACGTCAACTCCCCTCGGCTACATTGACCTCAACATTGGCCAAAGGTTAGCAGCAATATGTACAATATTTCTAGATATATAATCTAGACTAGACTTTCTTGACCTTTTTAGGGGAATCACAGACAATTTGTAGGCCAAGCTTTCTTGCTTAAAGATAGTGAAATGTCTAAAAATCTCCAAAGCAGTGAGTGGCTTTTTGTGCTTTGGCATTGGACCAAGAAATCAGCTTCATAGGTCGAACCATTGCATTGTAAAATTACAAAACGACCGATACATGAGCGGTTATCAAATGGACAATGCCAACCTCTTCATTAAATTGCAGAGAAAATTTCTATATGGAAAGGCATTATTTCTTCATCAGTAGGCTTAGCATGCTTTTGCACATCTCACATAAGCTGCAAGCGTATATCAGATGTGTTTCAATAGAATCCATCTTTTCCGCATCCCAATCTAGGTTAAGGTTCGGCTGACTAATATTGGTTTTCTTGTATTAATTAAGAATAAGAAGGGAGTTCGGTTCCTTTGTATTACGTGTTTTGCACCATGAAGGATGTACTGTACAGCCCATGATCGCCGCCATCCATCTCTTTGACGAGATGACATGACGTGGTTCGAGTGCCATACTGCCTCCTGTATAGTGCTTACACTGCATAGGATCCCGACTCGTGTGAAGGTAGAGCTAAGAAATTATGTGGCAATGGTAGATGTAACTGGGCTTCGAACTCATATCGTGTTTTTTTCCATGAAAGAAGGATTTGCCTTCACTCGAACAAATCCATTGCTTGCTTTGCGATCTGTACAAATCATTGAATAAGATCTATGTGTGATCCAATGGTGGATTCATGAGAATGAAGGTGAAACCTTCCTTTATTGAAAGATACAACCCCGGTCTTGTCATGTATCTATGCTTGGATCAGGTTGTATCTTTCGTGAGAAAGGATTCACTTTCTCGTGCACGAATTGATTATTGGATTATATATTATGCAAATTTCAAAAAATTTTAAACTCCACTATTCATCTGCAGCATTTGATGATCCAAAATAAAAGATCATCATGATGATCTAAGATTACTGATGATATAAATCTTATGATGATATAAACATCGGTGATATAAAATCATGATATTTGGTAGGCCATGATCTAGCATTTAAAAATCCTCGAATATCCACGAGTAATTTGTTTGGTATTCTATAAAAATCCAAGATTACTGATTATATAATGCTAAAACTATTCATAATATATTTTATAAAAATATATTTATTAATCATATATAATATATTATAAATAAAATATTAATATATTTATAAATATATTAATAATTAATAGATTCTATAAAAATATATTTATTAGTCTTATAAATTATTAATAATATAAAAATATATTAATTGTTATTATAAAATTAATATTTTTATTTATACTTATAATATATTATTTATTAATATGAATATTTATTTTGATTAAAAAATAAGACAAATTGAAGTAATACATTAAATATTTTATCAACAAATATAAAATACGATAAGATATTTTTGTTCTAATTTAAAATTATCATTAAATCATAATATGATAATGATATGATTAATAATATATTATCATGTAATATATATCATAAATATAATATATAATATTGAATATAATATAATATTATGATATATATATATATATAATATTGATATAATGTATTAATGTTTATTGATATATTAATTTTTTTACTACATCGAGGGATATTTTTTATCCTTATATTTTGGTTCAAGATCATTGTTTGAGGATGATTTTAGATTTCCGACCTCGAGAACAGGTACATCTTATTATTGGATTGAGGAATGATTTGAGAAGTAGATATGATTTGAAAATACTATCATATTGGATCATCATGATGCGATCAAAAATGATGATCTTATCATCTCTATCTATATCATCTTTAATTTTAGATCGATCATCCAATACTAAATGCCTCCTAACCATATACATCTTAAAGCTATCAGTAAATGACTCGCGGTAGGTTTACGCCAAGGAAATAGGATCCTCCTTTCGTGCAAAAGGTTCAACAGTGCCCCTCTATGCTTAATATTTACCACATATTTTTTTCCACATTTTTTTATACTCTGGTCCGAGCGCGTTGCCAGCATTGATGTTAGGAAAGCGGTACTTGCAGCGATGAAGATTGAAGAGGAACGATAATTAAGGCCTCACCATTGATGGTGAACAGCTCGTCGAAGTACCTTGGCTACCATTGGGGGTGGATGAAGGGATCATTATCAGCGTCGTTAAGTGAAGGGTAGAATCAAACATCGATTCAAAGACAAGGATGCTACTCCTAGGATTTATGTTGTTATTTACTCGAGTTTTATAGGTGCCTTGCTTGTTTTCTTCATTAAGTATGCCTTAATGGGTACATTGGATGAACAAAAATCATATGGAGTGGATACTATAAAATATCATATAGGATGGGCTTCATAGTGTTGGAGATGTCTGGTCAGGACATCTTTTTCATAAGATCTTTTCGATATCATACATCATAGCAGGAAGAAAGAAGAAGCAAAATAAAAAATAATTAAATATATAGACAACAAAAAAACTCGCCTGCATGAGGCATGCAAGCTTCACTATGAAAAAAGAGAAAATTATAAGAGAAGATTACATCTTCAACCCTCGTACACCCAATCTCTCTCTCACAAAAAGCTCTCCCTCACAAAAGCTTTCTCTCTAAGAAGATCTTTTGAACTTCTGAAGCGACCGCTGTCTGATGCCTGACAGTCTATATGAAGCACTCCTACCTCTGCTCTCTGATGGCTCCTCTCGGTCTGCTGCTACTCTGAGTCCTCGGTCAAACACACCACGCCACGGATCTTCTAAGGCCTCTACTCACCACAGATCTTTTTAAAGACCTTAGATCGTCTGCACAGGAGTTTTAAAACGAGTCCAACATGAATTCCATCTCCTATCAGAACTCCAGGACCCTCCGAGCCATCTGATCACTACCGCAAACTCCCACAGCCACTGGATACCTCCATGAAAATTGGAAGAAAATAGGGTATGGATCGCGAGAAACGGGCTAGACAATGGCCCCGGTCTATGGTAGACCACGCGAAACGTGTGGGGAAACCAAGTAGCAGTTCATGTCTCCTCACGTGGACTGACGGTCCATGATGGACCACGTGAACAACTGCAGGCTGTGCCGCGCATACGCGCTCGTGCTAGGACCGCCCGTGTGCATCCTTACTGAGCCGCGCGCTCGAGGTCAGCCCACGTGCGCTGGGCCGTGCGTATGCCTGAGCCGTGCACATGCCTGGGCCGCGAGCGCCCACACGTCTGTTGGGCCTGGCTGTGCTGCTGCCAGCCTCCGCCGCTCCGTGGGTCGTGCTACCTTCTTTCATGCATAACTTTACCGTTTGGACTCCGTTTGGACTGATCTTGGGCTCGTTGGACTCCATTCGTTGTTACGAACCTCGTTGTGAGCTCAATATAGACCGAATCTTGAGGTATCAAATCTTAACAATCTCTATCTCGACTCGATATTCGGCTTCCTTCTAACTCTGAGAGCTTCTGGATCTCCTCGACCCCATATTCTGAGATAATCGCCTACTTGATCATAAATGGATAAACATGGAAGTCGAGCTAGACCACTCGATCCCATCTCCATCATATGCTGTGGTTTTTCTGACCTGAGACCTGCTCAAGGTATTATCTGCGGCAATAAGAATCTCATCTTGCGATATTGCCTCTCATCCTCTCAAGTCTCGCATTTCATGCCCGATCTATCTCCACCTGGAGCTCCATCTCGCTCTGGACTCCTCTTGGCTCCTGAAGCTCCACCTCGCACTGGACTCCCCACCAGATAGTAATATCCTCTCGTCATCTTCTTTTTCTCCAGAATAATCCTATCGTCGTGCAACACCTTCAGAATTTCTCCACCAGCTACCATCATGTAGCTTCTCGAATCTAGTCTGTTCAGTAAGATAAGATTTTATTTGAAATCAGACATATATCGGATCTCCTTTAATCTCCTCACTACACCATCATGTATCCTCCAATTGACCATCCTGATGCCTCTGATCGCACGCTCAATCCATCAGACAGATAAATAATGCCTTCACTGCTCTCTAGAGAATCAAACTGCTCCTTCCTATAATATACATGATAGATGCATGCATAATCTATAATCCACTACTAAAAAAAATAGATACCTCATCAGATATCTCTAGGACATCATCCTCTGGCTCGCTACTGGCTATCGTTGTAGTAGTCCTCGTCCGATCCCTGAGTTGAGGCAATCTCTGGTTAGATGCCCCAACTCATCACATCAATAACATCTAGTCTTGCTCAAGTCCCTCATCCGAAACTTGGACCGTCCTCGTCGCAATCTTCTGTCGCTCTATTTGCCACCTTCTGCTCTTCCAGAAACCGCCAAATCTGAGCTACCGCCTGAGCTCAAAGCTATGTCTTTCCTCCTGAGAACCTTGTTCTAAAAAATCGCTGCAGTGACTTCGTCTATCTTGATGGTGCTCTTTCCCACTAGAAGAGTAGTCACCAATGACTCATATGAAAGAAAAAGCAACGCTAGCAAGATCAGCATTCTAGTCTTCTCCTCAATTTTCTCACCAACACTGAGGAGGTCGGTGAGGATCTTTTAGAAGTAGCTGAGATGCTCCTGCATGCTCTGCCCCTCAGTCATTCGTAGCTGGTAGAATTGTCTCTAGAGGAAGAGAGTGTTGGTGAGAGATTTTGCTATGTACAACTCCTCGAGCTTCGACCATAACACCATCGGAGAAGACTCACCAAGCACATGGATCACTATCTCATCTGCTAGATACAAGCGGATCGTACTTACCGTCTGCATCTGGAGCCGCTTCAATCCTGTACCTCCATAGTAGTTGGCTTTTCCTCGCACAAGAGAGCATTGATCAATCCTTGCTGGATGAGCACGTCCTTCACCCTCGCTTGCCACAAGGAGAAATTGCTCTTTCCATCAAACTTGTTATCTCCACCTTGATTTAGCCTGTCTTCTCCATCTTCAATCTTTCTCACTACTGCCACAATCTATGTTCTGGTATGCCTCACTCTGATACCACTTGTTGGAGATATTTGGTTAGGACACCACCTCCACAGGACTATTTCGATACCACGCATCACAACAGGAAGAAAAAAAAATAAAATAGAAAACAATCAAATATGTGTATCAGCCAAAAGGCTCGCCTCTATGGGGCATGCAAGCTTCACTATGAGAAAAAAAAAATTATAAGACGATATCACACCCTCAACATTTGTACACCCAATCTCTCTCTCACAAAAAGCTTTTCCTCATAAAAGCTCTCTCTAGGAAGATCTTTTGAACCCTTGAAGCAACTGTTGTCTGCCGCCTGATAGTCTGCATGAAGCACCCCTGCCTCTGTTCTCTGATGGCTCCTTTCGGTCTACTACTACTCTAGGTCCTCGACAGAGCACACCACGCCACGGATCTTCTAAGGCCTCTGCTTGCCACATATCCTTTTAAAGACCTCAGATCATCTATACAGGAGTTTCAAAATGAGTCCAATGTGAATTCCATCTCCTATCAAAACTCCAGGAACTTCTGAGCCATCTGATCACTACCGTAAACTCCTCACAGCCACTGGATCGTGCACCTGCAAGAAAATCAGAGTGAAATAGGGTGTGGACTGCAGTAGATCATGAGAAACGGGCTAGGAAACAGCCATAGTCTATAGTAGACCGCATGAAACATGTGGGAAATGTGTCCCAAAAAGCCAATCGTTAAGCTGTTGACGGTTGAGCAACCAAGTATTGTAATTGATTTGTTAATAAATAAAATATATTTGGCATCTTCATCATAAGCTTTCATCTTCTAATGAACTCCGTTGTTATGATGAAGTCCTTAGTACTATTTAAGTTCGATAAAGAGAGGATTTATCGATTAGTCCTTAAAACTGTTCACGACCAAATGATAGACTGTTAATAAGGATGACAGCTTCTATCGAGCATAGGTCGCTGTAGGCCATATGGGTTGGTTGTCCTCTTAACCAAGGAGTGTGGAGACACTGGTATGGCATACAGGTGAGATGTAAGGGTACATCATCATTGAACGTGACCAACTCCAGAGCATTCTGCTGTCGAGAATGTCTCTGATGGGATATAGGTATAAGTGTTCCTTAGACTTGAGATCGCCTCAGTGACTTGCAAGCAACTCACTGTGCTTTGGTACTGGACTAACTGAATTTCTAATTCAGGGATGGAAGGCTTCTGGGCACAGTCAAGTACTTGCGAAGTCAGAGTGTGATCGAGATGGGATTGACCACTCCAAGAGTTGGAGAAGAATGAGTCGCTGTATTTCAATTTAGCAAAATCTTGGCCAGGATAATCCATCAGATGGATTTGATATTTTGAAATACAATGTGGACAACCTGATCAGAGTTGACAGTTGAACTCTGGGGTGTCCTATGATCATTTTGGTCAAAGGGATGAATTATATGAAAACTATATCCGCATGGGTTCTAAGGATGTTGTTCTACACATTCGACCTATCCGGTCGTCGGGTACCATTACTAGATGGTCACTTCGATTGGTACAGAAATTTATTCCTGTACTACCGACTTAGGTTCGAACCTATGAGGTCATACACATTAGAGTTCATGATCCGATCGGATGGTTGATCAACGATTAAGAATCGTTCTAGGGTTAAATGATCAATACGATTGACATTTAACCCAGTGCAAGTATTACAGGAGGATCGATTAGCAATTCGATTGCTAATTGGCTTAATTTGATTAAGCCAATGGGTTGAGATTAAGTCTAATTAAATATAATTTAATTAGATTTAGTTTGGACTTGATTGGATCAAGTCCAATTGGTTTATTGGATAAGCCAAGTGCAAGAAAAAACTAGTCCTAGTTCAACTAGGACTTTGGTCAATCTAATTTCTAATTTGATTAAAAAATTAAATCAAATTTAAATCTAATTTAATCTGATTAAATTAAGTTCTTAATTGGGTTAAGATCTATTTTAATTAGGTTGATCTAATTTTGGTTTGATTTGGTTTGGAAAATCAAATTAAAATAAGATATAAGATAGAATCCTAGTAAGACTAGGATTCCACCTTGCGCCACATAAGCCTTCCCCACGCCCTCTCTCTTATTCAACGCCAATCTCCACTTATTTTGTACGACAAAAGCCCTCTCCCAGGTCTCTCCCACGTTCACAAAAGGTTTCCTCTCTTCTTTCTTATATGGAAGGTGGTTTGGATTAAATCAAAAAGGAATAAGTTTGGATTTCGAATTCTATGAGATAGAGTTTTAGAAATCCAAAACTCTTTCAATTTTGCACCAAATTTATTCAATTTTTTTTTAAAATTTTTGTAGCTTTTAGGGTACATATTGTGTACCCTTTGCTGGTGATCCATGCATAAAAATATGGAGGAGGTGCTCAAGAGTTGGGCGCCCCTTAACTTGCCATGTTTGGATAAGCCTTGACTAGGTATTTGACCTAGACAAGGACTCTATCATATCTCTCTGTATAAAACGAGTTTCTTTGTAAAATTAAACATAAAGATAGAGATTTAAGATACCTTTGTGCCATCCAAAAATTAGAGAGAAAGACCTTTGGGTCGTGGAGATATAAAAGATGCAAGTTAGGGCATCTAGAGAGAAAAACGTGAAGAAGAAGAGGGTCTTCTTCTAGGCTTTTTGTTTTCATATCTTTCCTCCCTCCATCTTGAGTTTCCTGAGAGCATCTCAGATCTGAAACTCCTCCTTTTACTTTCCATATTTGGAAGAGTCCAAATCAAGAAGAAGGAGGCACCTGATCAACCATCAAAGAAGGATCAGCGCAGTACTAGCATACTGTGCTGATTTCCTGAAGCAGGACTTCTGATCGAGATTTGTGGGCTCGTGTGGATGACTCCTAGAGGTCGGACACGTGTGTGGCTTGCAACATCATCCTTAAGCCCAGATCAGCGAGGTTAGAGCATCTAACTTGCAAGGTAATAGATCTGATCTATTATCTAATACATACATTAGATGTGGTATAGAAACATGTTGATATGATCAACATGTGGTTCATGCTATATTTATATATTTTAATTTTTAATTTAAACTATATAATAATCATGTAATAAGATCTTAGATCTAGAGATTCTCTAATTTTAAAAAATAAATCTTGATTTATTTTAGTCTTCCGCTGTATGATCTTGAAAAAGTTTCAAGATCTAACCCTGAAACCCTAGATCTGGTTCCTACAATTGGTATCAGAGCCTAGGTTCTTTATTACATGATTATTTATACATGCTTAGATTATTTCTTAGATTAGATCTAATTTATAATCTGATTATTAAATCTAAAATTAAAATTTTAGATCAATCACAAACTGCAAGGTTGTCCTGCTGTAAGGTTTACCCCTTACAGTGCAAAGGTTGTCCTAGTTTGTGTAGATCTATCTTTAATCATAAATTTGTTAGATATGATCTAGATTAAATTTATAATTTATTAGATTTAAAAGGTATTTAAATCTGAAATAAAATCTCTTTATTAATAATTTTTGTGCAAAGAAATTGTTTAAAGTTGAAACTGTTTCAATTACATGAACCTGTTTAGATTAGATCTAAAGTAGTTTCATGTTTATTTCACTTGAATCTTGATTATGAATCAAACATGCAATATGGTTGGTAGAATCATATTGTAAAATTATTTTACAAATATGAAAATTATTTTTTGAAAAGCCAAACCCAACCCTCAGCCCAAAACTTAATTAAGAATTAAGAAGTTGTTTGATTAGGTTCTAGGATTGTGAATTGAAGAATCTAAGACACAAATCATAACACATTGGGTTAATGGGTTAGTGAAAATTAGGTCCATTAATTGGGTTAGACCTATGGTTAGATTAAAGATGGACTTAATTAGAGAATTGATTAAATCTAATCAATTGTTGTCTTAGATTAGGTCAAAGATTCTCTAGATCAATTACAATAGTTGTAGTTGGTCAAGTCCATATCTTTAACGAGAACCAAATGGACTTGATTCTTGGCTAAGCGGTCTAGCACGAACTATTAGGTTGATCTAATCGAAACTAATTAAACCAATTGGTGTCTAAGGTAAACCAGACCGGTGATTTTTAATTGGGAGTCCGCTTACCTGACCATTTTTGATGGTGTCTAAGGCAAGCTTTGGCAGACCCTCCCACTGATCGAACTTACCTGACCTCTTGGTGAAATTATGTTTTGATCGGATCACTTGACTATTCGAGCTGACCCATATCAGCTAGGTAAATCAGTGTGACTGATTTAGGTGCTCCTAGACCAGCCCTTTTAATGGTCTCCCTTAAGCTGACTAGGTGAAGCCAGTGGGAGGATCATGATAAGCTGGTTCATCTGACCTCATCCTCTAAATTATTTAAATTTTCTAAAATTATTAGGTCCTTAAATGATAAAGTTATGGAGATAACTGAGTCATAGCCTCCCATTAAGGTGTTTGATAATGAGTCCATTAACTCAATAATCATTGCAGACCCAAAGGCCTGGTGCTTGTTGACTAATGGAATTATCACTCATCATATGACGACTTGGAAGTGTCTCTCTAATGGTGGTTAGGTGAGCCAACCAAAGTTGGTCTTAATCATTCGTTGGTTAGATACACCAAGTATGATCATGTTAATGGTTGGACCTAACCAGATCCTTACAGTGGAGGCCCAAGCCTACTGATTAGGTTTCTGGAGCAAAATTAAAATTACTAGAAATTATTTAGAGAAACAATTGGTTATGAACCTACCCTTAGATGTACATGGGTTGACCAACCAAAGTTGGGCTTGTGTGCAGTCTAAGTGAATTATAGTACCTGCTAAGGAATTAGGGTAATTCCTCGAGTTGGAGGTAGAGGCTACCAATTCGAATAAAATAATGGGAGAAACTTTTTGATTAAAGTCCAAATCTTTAGGTTTAATGAATCAATTACTAATTAGGTTATGGTTCTCCTTTGTGTAAATATGGCCACTTCCCTATCGCTCCGATCATTGTTGGACAATGATAAGTTGGTGGGATCCAACTTCGGTAGCTGATACCGAAAGTTGAAGATAGTCCTGGAGCATGAACGGATCCTATATGTGATAATGGATCCTGCACCTAAGGAGCCAGCTGTCAATGCACGTGGAACAGTCAGAGACACTTACCAGAAGTGGCTCAATTACCGGACCATGGTGCGCTGTATCATGCTGGCTGCCATGAGCGACGAGTTCAGTCACAGATTCGAGACGGCTCAGCCAAAGGACATGCTTCAAGTGTTGGAGGATGCCTTTAGCACACCCGATGACGTAGAGAGGCACAAGACTAGTTATGCCATCTTCAATGCCAAAATGCATGATGGTGCCTCTGTCACTGATCATGTATTGTACATGATCGAGCTGATGGAACGATTGAGCAAGCTCGGCTTTTCCTTGCATGAGCAGCTTGGGAAAGATGCAATACTGAACTCGCTGCCCAAGTCTTATCTCCCATTCCTCACTCATTATAGAATGACAAAGCCTGAAGAGAACTACCATGGGTTATTGGGGTTGCTTCAGAACTTTGAGAAGGATCACCAACTTCACAAGGAGTCGGTGAACTTAGTGGGAGGTTCGTCTTCTGGTTCTCGACCTTTTAAGAAAGGGAAGAAGAACAAGAAGAAGAAAGTGAAGAAGGTGCAAGTTCAGGCTGGGACATTAGTGCAGAGCCAGACCAAAAAGATCAAGCCTGATAAGAGTCTATTCTACTGGCAAGCACCCTAGATTAGATAGTATGTCAGATATCTACTTATGGCATTGGAGGCTAGGTCATATAAATAAGAACAGAATAAACAGATTGACTCAAGAGGAAATCCTCAAAGTCAGTGATTGTGAATCACTTCCAACCTGTGAGTCCTATCTTCTTGATAAAATGACCAAGTCACCTTTTACTGAAAAAGGTGAGAGAGCTACTAAGCTCTTGGGCCTAATACATACTGATGTATGCGGGCCCATGAGCACACCAGTGCTAGAGGTGGATATTTTTACTTTATAATTTTCACGGATGACCTATCCTGATATGGATATGTCTATCTGATGAAACATAAGTCGGATTCATTTGAAATGTTCAAACGATTCCAAAGTGAAGTAGAAAAATAAACTGGGAAGAGTATTAAAACTCTTCGATCTGATCGAGGAGGAGAATACCTTTCTAGTGAGTTTTTCACATATCTAAGAGAGAATGGGATTCTCTCCCAATGGACTCCTCCAGGAACACCACAGCATAATGGTGTGTCTGAAAGAAGGAATCGGACTCTGTTAGACATGGTCCGATCCATGATGGGTTTTGCTAGCTTGTCGATATCCTTCTGGGAATATGCACTCGAATCGGCCTGTTATCTGTTAAATAGGGTTCCAAGTAAATCTGTAATTAAGACTCCATATAAGATATGGATGGAACGTAAGCCAGCACTTTCACACCTTAGGGTCTGGGGGTGCCTGGCCTATGTCAAACGATTAGTCACAGACAAACTTGGACCTAGGTCTGACAAATGCTCATTCATAGGGTACCCCAAAGAGATAAAAAGATATTTTTTCTACCATGCTGATGAACAAAAGGTGTTCGACAGCCTTAAGGTAATCTTTTTAGAAAACGAGTTTCTTGGTGAAGGAACCGTTGCCTCTAAGGTTGAACTTGATGAAGTTCAACAGGTAGAAGGACTGACACCAATAGCTGAACCTGAGTCGGATATGATTAGATCAGATCTGGAGCCCAATGTACCTGCACCATTAAGGTGATCCGGTAGAGTATCACGTCAGCCGGACAGATACTACAGTTTCTTGGTCCGGGACGGTGATCCCATCGAACTTGATAAGAATAATGAGGATCCGATCACCTATATGGATGCAATGCAGAGACCTAATTCCGAGAAATGGCTTGAAGCCATGAAATCCGAAATGGAGTCCATGAAGGTCAACGATGTATGGACATTGGTTGACCCACCTGAAGGGGTTAAACTCATTGGGTGTAAATGGGTCTTCAAAAGGAAGAGGGGCACAGACGGAAAGGTGGAGACCTATAAAGCCCGTCTGATCGCCAAGGGGTATCGTCAACGTTATGGTATTGACTATGACGAGATATTTTTCCCTGTGGCAATGCTCAAATCCATTCGGATAATGCTTGCAATAGCTGCCCATCTGGATTATGAGATCTGGCAGATGGATGTAAAGACAGCTTTCCTGAATGGAGAGCTGACCGAAAAGGTGTATATGATACAACCTGAGAGGTTTACATCCACAGATGAGTCCAAGGTGTGCAAGCTTCAGAGATCCATTTATAGACTGAAGCAAGCTTCTCGGAGTTGGAACATGCATTTTGATAAGATGATCAAAACGTATGGCTTCATTAAGAATGGAGAAGAGCCCTGCATCTATAGATGGGCAAATGGTCCAGTTGTGGTATTCTTTGTCTTGTACGTGGATGACATTCTCTTAATCGAGAATGACATCCCCGCACTACAGGGAATAAAAGTTTGGTTGTCATCACAGTTCTCCATGAAGGACTTAGGTGAAGCATCCTACATCCTAGGGATGAAGATTTATAGGGATAGATCTAAAAGGATGCTTGGGTTATCCCAGTCCATGTACATAGATACTGTGCTGAAGAGGTTCAGCATGGAGAATTTCAAGAAGGGCTATCTACCGATAGGCCATGGAATTTCTCTCTCTAAGAAAGATTGTCCGACAACTCCTGAAGAGAGAGAGCGTATGAGTAGAGTCCCATATGCTTCAGCCGTGGGATCTATCATATACGCCATGACATGTACAAGACCAGATGTGGCATACTCACTAGGAGTAGTGAGTAGATACCAATCTGATCCTGGAGAAAATCACTGAAAAATGGTTAAAGCCATCTTTAAGTATTTGAGAAATACTAAGGACCAATGGTTGGTTTATGGCGAGTCAGATCTGAAACTTGTGGGGTTCACAGACTCCAGCTTCCAATCTGACCATGATGACAGCAGGAGCGTGTCGGGTTATATCTTTACTCTGAATGGTGGAGCCATCTACTGGAAGAGTTTCAAGCAGCATACTATGGCAGACTCTGTTTGTGAAGCGGAGTACATCCCAGCATCGGATGCTGCGAAGGAAGCTGTGTGGCTGAGAAAATTCATCAACGAGCTTGGAGTAGCACCCTCCCTCGATGGTCCAGTCCTGCTCTACTGCGACAGCACTGGTGCCATAGCTCAGGTGAAGGAAGCCAAAGCACATCAGCAGATGAAGCACATCTTGCGCCGCTTCCACCTGATCTGAGAGATCATGGATCGAGGTGACGTCGACCTTCAGAAGATCGACAGAAAGAAGAACCTGACCGACCCCTTCACTAAAGCCCTGGCGATAAAGGAGTTTGACAACCACAAATCGAAGATGGGTATTAGATACTGTGCCGAGTGGCTTTAGGACAAGTGGGAGTTGTTGGAAAATGTGTCCCAAAAAGTCAATCGTCAAGCTGTTGACGGTTGAGCAACCAAGTATTGTAATTGATTTGTTAATAAATAAAATATATTTGACATCTTCATCATAAGCTTTCATCTTCTAATGAACTCCGTTGTTATGATGAAGTCCTTAGGACTATTTACGTTCGATAAAGAGAGGATTTATCGATTAGTCCTTAAAACTGTTCACGACCAAATGATAGGCTGTTAATAAGGACGACAGCTTCTATCGAGCATAGGTCGCTGTAGGCCATATGGGTTGGTTGTCCTCTTAACCAAGGAGTGTGGAGACACTGGTATGGCATACAGGTGAGATGTAAGGGTACATCGTCATTGAACGTGACCAACTCCAGAGCATTCTGCTGTCGAGAATGTCTCTGATGGGATATAGGTATAAGTGTCCCTTAGACTTGAGATCGCCTCAGTGACTTGCAAGCAACTCACTGTGCTTTGGTACTAGACTAACTGAATTTCTAATTCAGGGACAGAAGGCTTCTGGGCACAGTCAAGTACTTGCGAAGTCAGAGTGTGATCGAGATGGAATTGACCACTCCAAGAGTTGGAGAAGAATGAGTCGCTGTATTTCAATTTAGCAAAATCTTGACCAGGATAATCCATTAGATGGATTTGATATTTTGAAATACAATGTGGACAACCTGATCAGAGTTGACAGTTGAACTCTGGGGTGTCCTATGATCATTTTGATCAAGGGGATGAATTATATGAAAACTATATCCGTATGGGTTCTAAGGATGTTGTTCTACACATTTGACCTATCCGGTCGTCGGATACCATTGCTAGATGGTCACTTCGATTGGTACAGAAATTTATTCTTGTACTACCGACTTAGGTTCGGACCTATGAGGTCATACACATTAGAGTTCATGATCCGATCGGATGGTTGATCAACGATTAAGAATCGTTCTAGGGTTAAATGATCAATACGATTGACATTTAACCCAGTGCAAGTATTGCAGGAGGATCAATTAGCAATTCGATTGCTAATTGACTTAATTTGATTAAGCCAATGGGCTTAGATTAAGTCTAATTAAATATGATTTAATTAGATTTAGTTTGGGCTTGATTGGATCAAGTCCAATTGGTTTATTGGATAAGCCAAGTGCAAGGAAAAACTAGTCATAGTTCAACTAGGACTTGGGTCAATCTAATTTCTAATTTGATTAGAAAATTAAATCAAATTTAAATCTAATTTAATCTGATTAAATTAAGTTCTTAATTGGGTTAAGACCTATTTTAATTAGGTTGATCTAATTTTGGTTTGATTTGGTTTGGGAAACCAAATTAAAACAAGACATAAGATAGAATCCTAGTAAGACTAGGATTCCACCTTGTGCCACATAAGCCTTCCCCACGCTCTCTCTCTTATTCAATGCCAATCTTCACTTATTTTATGCGACAAAAGCCCTCTCCCAGGTCTCTCCCACGTTCACAAAAGGTTTCCTCTCTTCTTTCTTACATGGAAGGTGGTTTGGATCAAATCAAAAAGGAATAAGTTTGGATTTCGAATTCTATGAGATAGAGTTTTAGAAATTCAAAACTCTTTCAATTTTGCATCAAATTTATTCAAATTTTTTTTAGAATTTTTGTGGCTTTTAGGGTACATATTGTGCACCCTTTGCTGGTGATCCATGCACAAAAATATGGAGGAGGTGCTCAAGAGTTGGGCGCCCCTTAACTTGCCATGTTTGGATAAGCCTTGACTAGGTATTTGACCTAGACAAGGACTCTATCATATCTCTCTGTATAAAATGAGTTTCTTCATGAAATTAAACATGAAGACAGATTTGAGAGACCTTTGTGCCATCCAAAAATTAGAGAGAAAGACCTTTGGGTCGTGGAGATATAAAAGATGCAAGTTAGGGCATCTAAAGAGAAAAACGTGAAGAAGAAGAGGATCTTCTTCTAGGCTTTTTGTTTTCATATCTTTCCTCCCTCCATCTTGAGTTTCCTGAGAGCGTCTCAGATCTGAAACTCCTCCTTTTACTTTTCATCTTTGGAAGAGTCCAAATCAAGAAGAAGGAGGCACCTGATCAACCATCAAAGAAGGATTAGCACAGTACTAGCATACTGTGCTGATTTTCTGAAGCAGGACTTCTGATCGAGATTCGTGGGTTCGTGTGGATGACTCCTAGAGGTCGGACACGTGTGCGGCTTGCAACATCATCCTTAAGCCCAGATCAGCGAGGTTAGAGCGTCTAACTTGCAAGGTAATAGATCTGATCTATTATCTAATACATACATTATATGTGGTATAGAAACATGTTGATATGATCAACATGTGGTTCATGCTATATTTATATATTTTAATTTTTGATTTAATGCTATGTAATAATCATATAATAGGATCTTAGATCTAGAGATTCTCTGATTTTAGAAAATAAATTTTGATTTATTTTAGTCTTCCGCTGTATGATCTTGAAAAAGTTTCAAGATCTAACCCTGAAACCCTAGATCTGGTTCCTACAAGTAGATCATGAGAAACGGGCCAGGAAACAGCCATAGTCTACAGTAGACCGCATGAAACATGTGGGGAAACTAGGTAGCGGTCCATGCCTCCTCGCGTGGACCGACGGTCCATGATGGATCGTGTGAAGAGCTGCGAGCCACGCCTCGCACGCATCCATGCTGGGCCGCACACCCACAATCTGCCCACGCATGCTGGACCATGCATGCCCGCGCATCCACTGGGCCTGGCTATGCTGCCGTCGGCCGCCGCTGGCCTCCACCACTCTGTGGACCGTGCTAGCTTCTCTCACACATAACTTTACCATCTGGACTCCGTTTGGACTGATATTTGGCTCGTTGGACTCTGTTTGTCATTGCAGACCTTGTTGTGGACTCAGTGTGAATCGAATCTCGAGGTGTGAAATTCTAACACATAGTTTGCCATATTTTTTTGATATCAATCTTAAAAAATAAGTCTAAAAATCAAAGACTTTTCTACCAACAGAATTATTAGTCCCATGATTAAGGTATTCTCTTTCTTCCTCATTTTCAGTACATACTTTTTAGCGATATATGCTATATGACCATATGATATACACTAAATATATAATCAGATGATCCAAACCGTAAGCTTTTTTTATGCATATCCAGCAATAATCCAATACACATCTATAGCTAAATTGATACATATTTTATCGAACTTAGTATTCACCAGTACTATAATATATGATTAGTTGATACACATCTAGCAAAATATTCATCTGACGTTCCAATACATACCTCTAGATAAAATGATACATAGTTTTCAGAACACAGCACTCATCAATACACAGCACATGAGCAAATGATATATATTAGATAGTTTATTGATACATACTATAAACTTTTTTGATATATACTTAGTAACAATCCAATACACATCTACAGATAAATTGAGATATAATTTATCGAACTTAGTATTTATCAGTATACAATATATGGTCAGTTGATAATACGTAATAAAAATTCATCCGATATCTCAATACACATCTCTAGATAAAATGATATATAGTTTTTATGAATTTTTAGATGCAAAGATCTTAAAAAAGAAGAAGAATTTGGAAGAGGAGAAAGGGACTGGAGAAAGATTTCATGGATAAGAGAGATGACATGTAGGATTTGGAAGAGGAGAAAAAGACTCAGAAAAAAGATCTTATAGATAAGAGAAATGGTTTGATGAGAAAGATAATGGATAGAGAGACTTGATGAGGAATAAAGAGAATATAGACAGCCACGAAGGGCCTCTCTTAGATATATATTTTATTTTATTTTTTATTATTTCAGTTATGAAACTAATGGACTCCTTTAGTAGGAGAAATTCAATCTCTATCTGACTTTTAGATTTTTTCTTTAAGTTGTAAAAAGAAAAATGTGGTATGAAACTAGGCCCATCCCATATGATGGTCTATAGTGCCCGCCCCATATGATTTTTGTTCACATTGGATGAGGGTATCAAGAGGAGGAAAGAAAAAAAAGACATAGCTATTGTGGAACTCTTTGTCATGAACTGGGCCCCTAATTCTTTTTTGTTTTCTCCCATAATTATTATTTAAGATTTTAGATGTTCTATTATTGAAGTCAAGGCTAGCTTGACCAATTTCAGGAATTTATACCTGTGTGTGTATGTGGGGAAGTAGATATGCAACAGATAAATTATTTAGTATAAGAATTATTTTTCAATTTTTGCATCCATTCAAAGATGCTATGAAGAGTATCAAATTAATTTTTTTTATGTTTTCCATTAGCATATTGTTGCATTTTGTACATGCAAGCACTTCAATTTCAATCTAATAAGTTTATGAATAATATATTATATATATATTTTAAAGAAGCTAACAATTTTAAAAATCAACGGGAGGTCATTCGAAATGAAGACCAAACTTGAATACGATTTACATCACAAAAATATCTATAAACCAAAATCTGAGCAGTATCAATTATTCTACTATTATAAAATACATGATAAAATGCATGAGCTGAAAATCTTTTTTATGGATCTTACACAATACATCTTAAAATAATAATTACTTTATATTTATTAAATTATGGTAACTAAATCATATCAAAATATAGTATTATACTATTAGAATTATCCATTTTGATATGTACTTAATTAGATTAGAGACACTAAAATATATAAATTTTAGTTTTTGACTATTTTTTATTACATATATTGCTAGATAGATTTGTTGATCGGGACAATTTTTCATCAAAATATGCCCATGATGATATGATAAGGTCATACCAGTTGTGAACCCAAGACCAATAATTCGATTTGTCATATGGGAGAAAGCTGCATCTGACATTCATGACTAATAATCTTGCTTTAAAAAAGAAAAAAAATATTCCTTCTATAATAAAGAATCAGAACATAGTCTAACGGCAATCAGAACTAAGCCTAGCAAACACAGCTTTCGGCTAGTAGTCTATAGGCTGAACTTCTAAATAAAAAAAGTACGAAGGGGACCCCCAAGGTAAACAAGCAAGGATACTCAAATACTGTAGAGCTCTCCCTTCGCTCTTCCAATCTTTGTATTCTTTTTTCTCTACTATTTTTTAAACTCTGGCTAATTTAAATATCGAAAGATTTGCGCCAGAACACCCTGACGAGTGTGGATTTCGGTGCTGTGAATCTCGACAGGCATCTAGCTAGTTCCAACCACATCAGTAATTTTTTGAAGTTTTACGATAATAATATATAATTTTTTTAAAAAAATAATAATATTACGATCAATTCTCTGTCGCGCCTGTTGCCGGAGAAGAACACCTGCAAAAGAAGTCCCCACTGACTTAAGCATCGGAGGATTCTTGCTGGACATAATTCCGGTATCATCAACTTACGTTGAGTATCATCGAGTAGAAGGAAGAAAACATACCAGACACGGTCCGATCTTTTCTATTTTTTCTATCAGACAGGAGAAGAGCAGCTTCGATGAGCTGCTTGGCCAATTTCGGATTGGCCAAAGCTAACTCACCCATGAAAATTCGGATGTCAAAAAGAGTGAAGAAGCCTGTCGATGACCCATTGTCTGCAAAGACGGGCGGTGCCTTTCCTCATTCTCCAGTTGGCAGTTGTTCACTCGAAGCCGCCATGAAATTAGAAGTTGACGATGCTTGAGATCGCATTGGCCCAATTGAAGGCACCGGAGGAATGGTCGGTATGGTAGTAGATGGTTCTGGTTCGACTGTAAATGTAGATTCAGCCTAACCCCCTGCTGACGAAACCAAGATTGGCATTGTCTCAGCCATTGCCGGTATAATGGTTGTGACATCGCCGTCTCTTATTGATTCTTCTCCAACCGACGGCACATCAGATGGAGGAAGCACTGTTGGGACTGATAGCACGATGACTGGCTCAGCATTGGGAATCACCACCGATGGAATGTCGGTCTCCCTCATCGGTACCGACTTCGAACCGACCCGACTCTTCTTTGTTGATCGAGATGGCCCGACGTCGGTAGCTGCCACTTCTTAGTAGCATGCTGGCAAACATCGACCGTCAAAATTTGCACTGTCAGATGCATAACTGTAATCAGAAAGCAAAAAGATTCAGGTACAGAGTTCAAAAATAAATGAAAAACAAAATGAGTAACTGACTAAGCTATACCTAAAGAGGTCACTGGACTATGTCCGGTGTTATAGAGAGCTTGCTCCGTCATTAGCTCTCGCTGTGTGGGGACTTCCATGTCCTTCAGTCGAAGAAAGTCCTCCCGATCGATAATGTCGACTCGACTATTTTTGTTAAGACTTGTTCTCGGATCTCTCTAGGATGACGAAGAAGAAATAAAGAAAAATTGATTCTTCCACCCATGAATAGACGATGGAAGATCAGAAATAAAAGATAAATCCTTTCTCGGGTTAAAGAACCACCAACCCTTAGCTTTCTGATGGGAACGAAGGACGAAGAAGGCACAAAAAAATGAAGGCCAAGGGTTGGTCAGGATCAAACGACACAACAAAGTAAAACTGATAATTAGCCGAGTGGAGTTCGGAGCTAATTGAGCAGGACAGAGATAATAGTAGTCAAGGAGATTCCGGACAAACTCTGAAATTGAAAAGTGAAGACCGGTCTGAAGGTCCACTACATAAAATGCTACCTGATCCGGAGGAGGAGAGCTCACCCGACCATCCAGACCAGAAGCAAAGAGTTGAAATTATTCCGAGATATGATATTGTTTCCGGAGCCGATCGACATTGAATCCAGATAAGGAAGAAGCTTCCATCTTCGGACTCGAAAAGGAATCATCAATTGGGTTTTTCGATCGCCTATCTCGAGGAGTTTCGTCTATTCTAACCTTCTCCTTATCTTTCCTACCCCTACTCGCCATTGAAAAATGGTAAAGAGAAATCTAGAAGAAGAAAGGAGGAGGAAGGAAAACTCAACCTGGAGCTAGGGGATGATGTGAAGAATACAAAGAGGACTTCCAAAAATCCTGAAGCTCTCGGCACCCAAGATGGAACCCTCTATTGCTAGAGAAGATGGCAAATGCAGAAACAAAAAATCTAAATGCAAGCGACATTATATATATAGGACCTGTTAACGGTTAGGATGAAATTGTTCAAATCAAGACTACTCTAGATTTTGATACGTGGTTACATCAGAACTGACCATCGATCGAACAGTTCGATGTACCTACCACCTGATCATGCCCCCTCACCTCTATCCACGTGAACGGCTCAAAGCCAATAACATTCAAATATGTGATTGAAATCGACTAGTCAGAATCAAATCGATCGGATTCTTCGGACGTCAAACTATCTTCTTGAATCGATATCTCAATGATGATCTCACGATTATCAAAATGACAAAACGGCTGAAGACTCTTCGTTTTTCAAAAAAATCATTAATGTCTGTAGTCGAATTGGGGCTCGAGATAGCATGTGACAACTCTCTTTGTCCAATGTATCAAGCCACATGTCAATCTACATATCAGACCACCTTGGACTTGGGAGTGAGGGGCAACTATTGGGATAATTCAATCTATTCCCCCGATTCATAGTCGGCTGATCCGATATCAACCGATTATGGACAACAAAATATCAAAACTACATCACAGAACAAGTTCTATCTCAATTACAATATCATCCGACTTTCAATCGACCTGATAGGCATAGACCACCGACTATCAATCGGTAGGCCGACCAACGGTCGGCTATTCTCAGACTTAACCGACTTCAGACCAATGACCATCAATATTTCAGAATTATCGATTGATGGTCATTCGGATTTCTACAATTACCGACATACAGTCGACATACTCAGACTGCCGACGTATAGTCGTTATATTGGAAACCACCAGTGCAGAAAATGCATAATGGCTACATACCATGATCAGTAATGCGTATAACCATCAATCCCACTATCACATAGTGCCGAAATAAGTAGAATCCATGTGTCTAACTGTTACAAACGATTACTAATAATTCGTCTATAAAAAGAGATAAATGAACAGCATTGATAAGATATTTTTGGACTGAAATTCTGTCTCTCTGAAAATTTTTATCAGTTATTCATCATTTTCTACTGATTTAAGCATCGGAGAATTCTCATCGGATATAAGTTCGATCAGTATAAATTTTTTTTATAAATATTTTTTTTTTAAATAATGAACGTAATAAAGGATTGATCGTAACGAATAAGAACATGAATTTTTGTGCATACGTTCCGACTATGGAAATATTTCATCCATAGGTCAGAGACGTGGCCATTCATCATGCAAGTTCTTTTTCGGTTGGCTATCATATGCTTTTCTTCGAACCATTATCTCTCTCGTTCTTGCGCATCGTAACGAGTAGCGCCACCAGATGCACGCAAGAAGAGAGAGAGGCGATGCGACAGGAATCGCTGGACATGTACATGAATAAGATGGGTCTCACCTAAACGAACCGGCTCCTTAACCGGAGGTCATCCCGGCTCAATATATAAGGGGGAAGCAGCATCGTTAACCGTAACGTCCTCACTCCGCTCTCTTCTTCTTCCATTTCTCCTCGGTCCCCGGATGGCGGAGCTCTCGGAGACGTACGCGTGCGCGCCCTCGACGGAGCGCGGCCGCGGGATCCTGATCTCCGGCGACCCAAAGACCAACTCCATCGTCTACACCAACGGACGGTCGGTGATCATCCGCCGCCTCGACGCCCCCCTGGAGGCGTCCATCTACGGTGAGCACGCCTACCAGGCCACTGTCGCCCGCTTCTCCCCTAACGGCGAGTGGGTCGCCTCCGCCGACGTCTCCGGCACCGTCCGGATCTGGGGCCGTCACGGCGACCGCGTCCTCAAGAACGAGTTCCGCGTCCTCTCAGGCCGCATCGACGACCTCCAGTGGTCCCCCGACGGCCTCCGGATCGTCGCCTCCGGGGACGGCAAGGGAAAGTCCTTCGTCCGCGCTTTCATGTGAGCTCCCCCTCCCTCTCCCATTTGAGATACGATCACTTTCTTGATTTATGCTTTCCGAGTGGACTTCTACGACTTGAGAGCTTCTTGACTTTTTTTTTTTCCTCATTCGATTTCTACATATTGGCCATTTTGTTGATTGTTAGGTCTAGGGTTTCTTTTGACCGCGATCCCTTTGCTCTATCTGATTGGTCGGAACTGAATTATGATGGATTTGAGAAGGTGGTGATAATTGGAGGGCAAGTCCTTGGTCCGCGCTTTAATGTGATCTCCCTTCTCCCTTTGATCGCTTCCTTGACTCATGATTTCTGATTTGATCTCTACCCTGATTAGATTCTTGATAATTCGGTCTAGCTCATTATTATTATTATTATTATTATTATTATTATTACTACTACCATTATTGTTGGTCCTGATATCCGTCTTATTCTTGGAACAGAGTTATGGTAGGTTTAAAAGAAAGTGGTAGTTTCAGTTGGGTAGTTTCAATTCAGAGTTTTTGCGCTGATGCTCATATGGAAGAACTTATTAATCTAAATTTCGCTATCCTTCAGATGATTTCCTGATTTCTTCTTCTCTAAATTAGAATAGAAAAAAATATTTTCTTCAGATTACTTGGAACTTTTTATTCTCCCAAATCATGATTACATCTTCAAATAAGTCAGCATCAGACATCAGGGGATTAAATGAGTGGCTGAAAAGAACTTTAGACATTCTAAATGTAGATCTGGGGGTACATCACGTTAAATTTTGAAATATTTCTCTAATATTTGATGAATAACTTCTAATACTTTGAAAGTGTTTAAAGTAAATCTTTGCAATGGATACTCTGCAGCTCCCTTTGGGCTGCCAATCAAAGCCATACTATTCAGTTTGACTCGCTGAGAATCTACCACGTACCTATTTCTAAGATAGTTAATCTTTCCTTGAGAGAAGGGAACTCTACTTCAGGAAGCTCTATGATCAATTATTTTAATAATGAGGAAAAATTAGGTTTATAATTCATAAATAATTAAGATGAAAATGAATTGTTTGTTGTTGTTTAATGACTATAATATACACAAGTTAGAGAAATAATAATTGAGTCTGTTTAAGGTTTCTAAAATAGCTATTCATGTTATGCAATTGTGTGTGCCTATGCTTTTTGTTTTATGGATAAAAGCTTCTGATGACCATAGCAGGATAATGTTGCTGCAATGGGTGTGGTGTAAATCCATTAATGATTTAGGCAGAAATAAGTGCATGAGACAACGATCAAAAATAAGCACTTGGGATGGTTGATCGTGTGTCGTGTTGGCCCGGGCAACTTTTTTGAGGGAAAATGAGGAAAGTGATGAGACATGACAAGGATAAGCAGTGGAGGAATTTAAAAAACTGGAAATGCACCTACCAATTGTAAAATTTGTATTTTGAGCAAGGCTTCGAGCACACTAAGGGCAGCCAATACCAAGCTCAAATTTGACTTGTGCTATAGAAGTTGAACCCACCTTGACATGATGCCAGGTTCTCTTAGATGAATGTACACCCAAGTGCGGTCTGGCTTGATGAGCCATAGGCTAAACCAACCTCTTGGTCATCCCTATCTATAAGTTTTGTATTTTTTAAAAAATCAACTAGCATGTGGATCATTCATATCTTATTATACTTGAATGTTACTTGAATTTCATATTTTAACTGGAAAACAAACTAGCTAACGTATGCTGTGATAACTTCTTTGATTAGAAAAACTATGTGATTCATTTGAGATATTCAATCTTCTAGGATGCTTGAATACATCTTTGAAATTTTGGCTTGGGTCCAAATACTTGCAACAATGCACTATATGTTGCCAATTTCATTCTACCCTTTTTTTTTTGGACTATTTAATTAGCTGTAAGACATTTTGCTTAACGGCTTACAATTTCATAATCAACTATATATTCAATCAAGGTTCATGTTAATGCTGAAATTGTCTTGTCCAAATTTCAATAACAATTCATTGAGTTCTTTTTTGAGGTTGAAAATTGGTTGTCACATTTCATAAGTTTTGTGATATCGCACCTTGACCAATAAGCAATAATGCTAATTGTGTAGAAATGGGATATGACATACTGGTTAATACCATAACCAAATCATCTTATATGGGCAGCCAATATTAATAAAGATGTTTTGTTGTGAGTTGGGGCTTGCCCCAATGGTCATACCTTTCTGTTTAGCAATTAGAGATTCTCGGTTTGGTTCTTGGGTGGTGCATCCCTAAAATTCTTGACTAATTATAGTGTGGGTGGGTCTCACTCCTCTTTTTCCAAAGAAAAAGAAAAAGTTTGTTTAAAAAATCTAGTCTCACTAAAACCCTTCGTTTGTTATTAACTTTTATTTGAGGAATGTGGAACCATCATGAATTGCCCTGTTCGAGGCGTACCAAGCATAATGGTGGTGGACTGGGATGGTTCTGGCAATCAAATTGAGAAACTAGAGAACGAGGGGGACAGGGAAAAGGAAAGAGAGGAAATGAGAGAGAGGGTCGTGAGAGGGAGGGTTGGGGGGGAGGGGCTGGTGGAGGGCTAGGGAGCCATGCGGAGGAGTGGAGGGGCTTAGTCTTTGGTCCTCTTGTTTTGTTTGAAATAGTTCCCAGATGGGGCCTCGTTTTATTTTCTAAAATTTTAAGTGGAGGGGCTCTGCCTTCTTTTCCCCTATTTCATCTAAATAGGGGTCTCGGAGGTGGAGCCCTTCCGCCCCTCTGTGCGGCTCCCCAGCCCTTTCTAGCCCTCTTTGCCATGTTGGGACGTGCTCTGCCAGCATCCACCGGCCTTCTCCCTCCCTCTCCCACTTTTCTCTCTCTCTTCTTTTCTCCTATTGTTGCTCGCCTCTGCCATCTTTGTTGTGTCGGGGGTCTAGCATGGAACAGCATGAAGGTGTACCAAATCATCTCTCAAGCAACTGGTTCGGGCCCGATACCAGCATAGCAATCCTTTTTTTTACCCATGTAGATACATTATGTTTAAAAGCTTTGATGGGCGCTTGTTTGGATGTGCACAAGTGGTTTAATTATCTGTTAGCTTAAACTGAGCTAGGTGCAAAATGTCATGCCTTTTGTGACTTCCTTTTTTTTGGATAAATGGAGATCCAGCGTTGTATTGACTGCCATCTAAAATTTAGGCCCTATTGGTTGGCTTTTATTCTTGGCCCTTGATTTCAATAGCCATTTGGCCCTTCATTTCAATGGCCATTTTCTTAACTCTTGCCCATGCATGTGTGTGCGTGCGTGCGTGCGTGTGTGTGTGTGTGTGTAAGCGGGTCTTAGAAAAAGGCATAACTTTGTATAAGAACAGGCCTAGCTGTGTGCAAGGGACTAAACAAAATATGCTAACAATGTAAGGACTAAGCATAAAATGGCAGTAAAAATGGATTGGGTGGTGACTTCACCCTTATCGGGTATTTGATGTTTTCCTTTGATGATAATGCTCAGATGGTTGGTTTGCTAGGTAAATACTTTTGATGTTTCTATTTATTTTTTCACTAATCTGCTTTTTCTTCTTTGTGCATCAATGTTTCTATCACAATGGAGAACAGACACTATTCATGAAGTCTAATCTTTGCTAGTCTTCCATATTTCATGTATTATTTCTAGTTGTGCTGAGTATACATATTGAGCACTAGCTGATTGCATAAGCTTGGGAACTTTTATGTTGTCTAGGTGGGATTCAGGCACCAATGTTGGGGAATTTGATGGACACTCGAGGAGGGTATTGAGTTGTGCATTTAAGCCAACCAGACCATTCCGCATTGTCACTTGTGGAGAAGATTTCCTGGTTAATTTCTATGAAGGGCCACCATTTAAATTCAAGCTCTCTCAAAGGTCTGTTACAAACCTTTATGATGATCATCAGATGCTTTATTTTTGTCCTTTGAAATGCAACTGGCTAAATCTTGTCATATATGTATGTATGTATATGCGCACGCGCTTGTATTATCTGAATACTAATGTGTATATAATCACAATATTGTAAATGGGGAATAAACATCTGGTCTCTTGCACGTGTGAAGCATATACATAAGGCACCTTACTGTGGATATACCATGCAGAGTCACCATATGAATATGTAATAGTATGTGATCTGCTTCACCTTGAATTCTCTTTATCAAATCACTCTTTACTCATATGTATGTATGTATATGCGCACGCGCTTGTATTATCTGAATACTAATGTGTATATTATCACAATATTGTAAATGGGGAATAAACATCTGGTCTCTTGCACGTGTGAAGCATATACATAAGGCACCTTACTGTGGATATACCATGCAGAGTCACCATATGAATATGTAATAGTATGTGATCTGCTTCACCTTGAATTCTCTTTATCAAATCACTCTTTACTCATACTACTGCTACTATCATCAACTTGCATTTTTATGCATGCAGTAGATTAACATAGCAAGGATTGGAATCTAAAGATAAAAGAACAGAAATAAACAACCATTACAAAATCAAGGCACATAAACATGTATAAGGAAGAAACATGTACAAAAGGAACACTCAGTGCAGACCTCAAAGTGAACCTTACCTTGTTCACATGTTCACCCCTGCATTAGCTTATTTAATCAAAGAAACATATGTACACAAATGCACATACATACATACATACATATTCTTCTATGTTGTGTTATCTCATATATACCTTTGTAAATATGTGTACATGTATATTCATACATATATAACATATATATAGACATACATTCACATAGATATGCATATGTCTATGTAAAAAGGATGAAATTTCCACTAGAAGGCTAAGAAAGAAAAAAAAAATATGATCATTAACACATCCTCAAGGTGAGCAGAGCGACCATAAGAGCACTACCAATGACTACTATTAGAAAAATAGGTGGCCCAATGCATGAGGCTCCCACCATTGGGGGTTCTAGGGAGGGTCAGATGTACATAGCCTCACCCCCAAGTGCGGAGATGTTGTTTCCATGTTTCAAATCTATGAAATCCAAGTCACAATGGAGCAACCTTTGTGCCAAGGCTCACCCTCTTGCCAATGACTACTGTCTGAGGGTTAAATTTTTTCGGAAGATCTTATCAAGATTTAGTGGAGTTACGTTGACGGTGTAGAATTACAAATTTTGTGACATTTTCATTTTCTTTGAATTGCAGGGAACACTCAAACTTTGTTAATTGTGTACGGTTTTCTCCTGATGGAACTAAGTTTATTAGTGTCAGCTCAGATAAGAAGGGTATAATATATGATGGAAAGACAGGAGAAAAGATTGGAGAGTTGTCCATGGAGGATGGCCACAAAGGAAGCATATATGCTGTTAGCTGGAGCACTGATAGTAAACAAGTAACTTTTTGTTCCTTTCAGCTATTATCTGACAATCTTGGTTTTTATTACGTTCAATATTATTTCTGAAAGTTAAATTTTCTATACAAACAGTTTACTTGGATGATCCGTTCTCTTGGTAAACTATGTTCATCACTTCTTTAGCATGCACTAATCAGGTGGATCTTCTATGAGTAAATTTTTGTGGGTGCCTTTTGTGGTGTTTCTTGTAACTAATATGCAAATTTTTTGGCATTGTAATCATTTCACAAACTTACTATTATGCTTGCATGTGTATGAAAGATACAAAGCAAATAAAAGAGTTTAACCTTAATTTTTTTCATGATAAAAATAAGTCTAATTCATTAATATTATCTAATTCATTAATACTATTTAGTCTATTTGATGGCATATATGATTTATTCCATGGTCTACTTGTTGGCTTCATATTTTAAATTTTGAAAGTAAAGTTAATTCCTTGAACAATTGGTCTAAAGATCTGGTAAACAAATACAGGTATGGGATTTGGCATGCACTTATCTCAGGTAAAGGTTAGTAGTGATAAAGTATATGCTTAATTAAAAATTATAATAAGAAAACAAAAAACTTATCAATCAATTTTAAAATTGTGATGCTAGATCATTAACTTCAATTTAATTGCAAAAACTTGTTGGAATTTTTTTGTTTTTGATGTATGACACTATTATCTATTGATGATGGATGTCATTATTAATTTAACCTGCAGTAGTAGAAGAAGGGCGTGTAGGTGCTTCATATAACATGTCAAACACTCGATACCATTGAAACAATATGATGATTGCAATTTGCACTATTTTTGGGCACTTTAGGAGTTAGGGCGTCTTGGGAGGTATTAATTACTCTATTAGGAATTGATGCCTTGATGGGGATCAAAGATTGCATCATATGGAGCATGTTCTGCTGACAGATGTGATACAAAGGCAAAGGCCTCCCTGTCATTGAATATCATCATTGTGGGCTCATTGATGGGAAGGAATACCATCAATTCGAAAATCTTTATTCCAGGACTATTGGTCTCATCTCTCATGATTGTTTCTCTTATTGATATTGAACCACTCAATGCAGAAGCATGTAAAGTGATTTTATAAGTAGGTATGCCTCTGGAGCAACCTGTTAGTGACCTGCTATGTGATGGTTTCCTAGAAGGAAACCTTAAAATGGAAGAGGTAGCATGCCAGTTGTATGGTTCATGCACCCATATCCAGCCAAGTAGGAGCTTTTTCCATTATACTCAGCCAGACAGAGTGGTAAAAAGGAAGTCCACAGTGTGAAACAGTCCTAGGATGCATGTGTGGAAAAACAGAGTATATTCTTTTCTATCTAGACTCCTCTTGCAACCATGATTGCAGGTTCAGATTCTCTGCAGACATCTTCGCACAACAAGAAATCAGAAGACCAATTTTCTTGTGGTGGTAAGGGGGTGGGGGTTGCAGAACTACAACAAGTCACACCTTTTTAGTGCTGCCTAGGATTTCTTTTTCTGTTTCTTTTCTGTGGATATCAACGAAGAGAGAAGGACCTGTAACTATTGAGGCTGCCGATGGCCTCTCACCATTTTAAAGTACATCGCTCATCATAAATAGCTTGTCTGGAAGAGAGGATGTGGGAGCAAAATTAGGTGGGGGGGTAAACATAAGTGCAACCACCTAGAAAATGTTAACACAAAGCAAGATTGAGTAATATAAAGTAAGAAAACATGCTTGTCTGGTGGTGGTTCTTCAGAAAACACAGAATACATGGATCTTGAACATATAGTCAAAGATGATCCTTGTATATGAAAGTAAGAAAATTAAAGTTGATAAATGAGTTAACTGCAAGCATGCCAGAGTATGTGCAAATATGCAAGCAAGACACTGGGCCAACTGTATCTAAGTGCAGATTCTGGTTATTAAGCTCTCATCATCTTAAATGATGGATAGGCCTTGCTACAGTCCTTGCTTTTTCTATGGTTTATTCTATTTTTTGCTAAAGGTATGAAAATAACGTGTCTTGGAAAGGTTATGAAGTTGTGAAGCTAGACTGAGTCTAAAGTTAGGAATGGGAGGTGATTTGTAAAAAGGAGTCTTGCTTGTTCTTGCAATTAGTTTCTTTATAAACTTTTATAAAAACGTTTTTTTTTTTTTTTTTTTTTTTTGCGTCTTGGTGATATACTAAAACTTCTTGGTGGAGTAACTGATCATACCATTTAAATGGAAGGTGATTAAGTGGCTAGTTTCTGCTCATGATGATTTGAGTTTTCTCAAAAGCAGCTCCTCTTTGTTATCTGTTTCTTCAATTCTTCAAGTTTATGAACTGAATATAACATAAGAATAGGAAAGTGTTCAAGAACAGAAGTAACAAATCTTGTTTTCATGGTTCCCTGAGCCCCTTGGATCCAGGATTTGATTGAAAAAATATGGGTTTGAATTTGATTTCTTTACTAATATCATGTTAGATAAAATTCTGCTTGGTAGAATCCTCATCTGTGGAAGAAAACAGTAGAAATTTAAATCTGTTTTTTCTTTGCTTGAATTAGGGATCCATTTGAAATTGTTTTGCATATATATTCTTTTTCATGCAAAAATCATTCACCTACGAGCTCAACTTTATGCAAGATTGTTTTCTATAGGAGTCTTCAAATAGGAATCTGTTTCATGTAGGAGTACAATTTAACATAGGATCCAAATAAAAGTTACTTTCTTTCTTCTTGCATTTCTTTCTAGGAGTTAAAATAACATGTATTTATGAAAATTATTAAAAAAAATTTAGTATTCTTGTGGGTTTAATGAGTAATATTGTCAAAGTGCTTTGTTTTAATTTTAGGCTCAATTATGAAGTCTTGGAGTTTCTAGGAGTTTTCTTTGATATGCTTTAAGGATCTTTCTCTATTGGACTTTATGGATCCTTTTTGTACTTTGATTCCTTCGTAAGTTCATATATCGAGTTAACATATGTTCTTTAGGTATGGATGATTTTAGTATTGAGTGTAGGACAAGGAATTCTGTTACTCCACAAAAGGAGAATCATATTTCATGTCGAGCCAGATTACATTCAGAGGTAGAATAACATTTCTGGTTTCTCCTCTTCCTTGTTAAGAAATCATTAGCAAAGATATTAAACATTCCTTGATGCAATTAATTTCTTTGATTAACCAATTCCCGGTATACTGATTCAGACCTAATGTAAGATTAGATTTGGCAGGTTTATCCTCTCTGTGGATTTAACTCAAAAAGGAAAACATTACTCGAGAGCAGTTATAACCTCTTATTTTTATTTTTATTTTTGCAATTTTTCATTCGCCTCTTTGCCTTATGAATCGTGTTAATTGGTTTGTGGCTTGGAGTAACTACCCCATGGTAGGGCCTGCTGTGCCGGAAATCAAAGTCAGCTTTCTGAAATTACTATTTTTTTTGGAGTGCAAAATCTCAGGAAGTTGAGAAGTGTTTACTTGTTCTTCATTAGTCTCAGATCTATTTCTCTGTAAAGAAAAGAAGCATCTGATTTTAGATTGTCTTGGTTCATAATGCATTTCTAAGTTACATGATGTTAAGAAGCTGGATACATTCTAATCATTGGTATTGTATTCAATTTTCCAATTGTCCAAGCTGGACATGAAACGAAACTGAAGAATTGGAAGCAAGTTGGATTGACAAACTTACATACTAGGTGTATGGCTTGAACTAAGTAGGTTATTATGGATTTTTACATCATAATAAACTTAAATTATGAGTATTAATGCCTCTGGTGACCTGATAGAGTGCTTCTAGTTCACCAAGGGTATGCATGCTTAGTTCCACTTTGGGCTCCAATCATGCTCAATCAGTGTATCCCTTCCTGAGCTCAAATGATTGACCATTTTCGGGGAAGCTTATTGTATCGGCATGCTCTGTAATTTCCAATGTTTTTCAATGCATTCTCTTGTTACAGAGTGCAGTATCTCAATCAGCTTTAGGTTTCTGACTTACAGTGAACAGTTCCTGGTCCCACACACTGCATTATGTCAAAACTCTCTCTCCTCCTATTCTTGTATCTGTTTCCAGTTTTCTTGAGCATGTCCGTTCTTATGATTTACTCTGTCTTTGGCATGCGTGGTACATAGTCTGCTAATTCATTTCCTTCTTAATATGATAATATTTGTCATAAGAAATTCCCTAACAGAACTGCATGTAGGTCCTGACAGTTTCTGCTGACAAAACTGCCAAAATATGGGAGATTATGGAGGATGGAAACGGGAAAGTGAAAAGAACATTGGCTTCTCCTGGCTCAGGTGGATTGGATGACATGCTTGTTGGTTGCCTGTGGCAGAATGACCATCTTGTCACAGTTTCTCTTGGTGGTATGATAAACATATATTCAGCAAGTCATCCAGATAAAACGCCAATTTCATTTTCTGGACATATGAAGAGCATCACTGCTTTAGCTTGTACTCTTCAAAGTGGTGAGAAAGTAATCTTGTCCAGCAGCTATGATGGTGTTATTATACGATGGATACAGAGCATTGGATATGGTGGTAGGTTGGTGAGAAAGGATAATACTCAAATTAAATGTTTTGCTGCAGTTGAAGAAGAGCTTGTTACAGCGGGTTTTGACAATAAGGTGAGCAATAACATGTGCACTTTCTTGTACATTCTCTGCTAATTTTGGGATGAGTATCTGCATTATAGATATCTGCTGGTAGACTTTGTTCACTTAATATCTGCATTTTTATAATTGGCATCTTATGAAACTTTGGTTTGAAAATTTCCGAGACAATTTTCAATACTCAATTCCTGCCTGTGTTGATAAAAACCCGAGAACAGGATTTATTTCAATTGTCAAGAAAGAAGCATGCCCTAACAAACAATTGCAGTGATGACCTTTCATTTTTCACATTCTATCCTAGTCAAAAGAGGACATGAATCTATTAAAGTATATGTGAAAAATGGATCTAGCACTGCTTTTCTGTCGAGAGAGGCGATGTTGCTACCATGTAGATAGCATATCATGTGACTCCGGGGTTCTCCCTCTCCGAACTCCTTTCTCCTTCTTCTTAAATCATAACATCACTACTACGAGTCAGCTAATGGAGCATTTACTTGCATTCTACACTGAATATCATCTTTTTTCCTTTTCTCCACTGATGTTTCTTTCTCAAAAACAGGTCTGGAGGATTCCTCTAAACGGAGACCAATGTGGCAATGCAGAACCAGTTGATGTCGGCTCTCAGCCGAAGGATTTAAACCTTGCAGTTCAGATCCCTGCACTTGCTTTGGTTTCTACTGATTCAGAAGTTATCATGCTGCGGGGTTTACAAGTAGTTTCAACCATTAAACTTGGGTATGGTGCAACAGCATCAACAATTTCCCCTAATGGAAGTGAGGCCATTGTTGGTGGTCAAGATGGAAAACTGCATATTTATAGCATCGATGGAGACAGTCTTAAGGAAGAAGCAGTTCTTGACAAACACCGAGGTAGTATTACTGTAATACGTTACTCTCCAGATGCTTCCATGTTTGCTTCAGCAGATGCTAACCGAGAAGCTGTGGTATGGGATTGTGTATCTCGAGAGGTAGTACTAGTACTCTCTTCTAAACATCATTGTTTGCTCCTTGTGTAGGACCTATGCAGGTTCTTGTTATTGACAGTTTGCATTCATCATAATTAGTTGTAATTGTTTCCTTCATTACGATTTCCATTTGTTGATTATCATGTGGCATTGCACTTACAATACCATGAAACCTCTCTTGGACATTGATTGGTTCCAAGGTTGTCAAAAGCAAAAGGTGCCCTTAAGTCAACAAAGCCTCCATATTGCCTGATACACTAGACACACAAAAGGCAGTTGCCTGAAGAAAGCCTGGCACTTATTTATGAAAAGCTCAATAATTGCATTAGGAATAAAAATAATTTGTCTGGAAACAATAAAAATATAATAAGATTAATTACTCTTGTTTCAACATCCTAAATCATAATGATATGGATGTTAGATGTCATGTTCATATCTTTCAAAACACTACATCAGGACATCACTTTCCATAACATGTTTTGAATCAAAATGTCCACAAAAATAAACCACTAGACATCTTAAATTAGCTTCAAAGTTGAAACATGATAGCAAAATACCACTTCTCAAAACATGTTTCATGTTTCTAAACAAACATAACACAAAAGAGTAAACTTCTGAACATCTTGGAGTAGCCCTTTATTTATGAAGGCTCCAACGGACTAAAATCTACATCAAGTTAAAGCTAACAAAGATCTAAAAGAATGAGTGAAATAGGATAGGAAGAATAGTGCTGGATATTGGTGAGGCGCCTGCCCTAATGTCTGTTGTTCTATCCCAGTCAGTCACCTAGCCCTAGGTGTCGCCTCAGTAAAATTGCCTCATCCGAGGCTTGTTGAGATACTTAGGGGTTTCAAAACTGTCACTCAAGAACCTAGGTGAGCGCCAAGAGTGCCTTTGACAATGCTATTTGGTTTCGCATGTGATCCATTGTGCATTTGTGATAATGTTCATTGTGATTGGTTGCACTATGTGCCCAATAATATCGTTATATCTTTTCTAGAACCTGCCAACTGATTGGTTCTTAAGATGAATAAATGAGACAACACTTGATATGTAACAGCCTGAGAATGTACATGACTTAGCTAGAAGATAAACATTGGACACATTAATATATGTTTTCAAAATCTTTTTTCTTAATTCCTAGCCACTTTCATGGTGCTAATGATTTTGACCAAAGCCTAGCTTAATGTCAGCATTTATTGAAACCTCAGCCCCAAGAACCTGTTATCCTGATGTTGACCTTTAGATACTAGACATGAAGTTGGCCCAGGTTATTTTTTTTTTCCCACCCTAATTTTTCACTAGCTTTGGCTATAGTCCCTATTCATTTTTGACTGTACTCTAAGCCTAGGCCAGTTCTGTGTTTTTTTCCTTTTTAGTAAATTAGGCCTTTAAACTACTAGCATAGGCCTACCTATTGGCACCCTAATGGCGAATGAAAAAATAGTGGACTTCAATTTTTATATTTTTCGAAATTTTTGTTTATGTAATTTTTAGAATTGGTCTTGGGGTCCTATTTTAGGTGAAATTGATGTAAAACAGTCATACAATGGGTATACCTTGCATTGGACGAGTCATGAAATCATTAGCATTTGATTTTTGGTTGTTTTTGGTGCCTTCCTGCATAGGGTTTTTTTGTGCTATTTCAAATTTTATATTTTAGAAAATATTTTGGGATTATTTACTTGCCTATCAAGAGACCTAGTTTGCTTGGAAAGCAAGTCATGTGAAGTCTATAAAAGGGCATGTTAGGGTTGGATGCAAGGTTTGCCGAGCCGTCTTGAATCGGACGGTGCGAGGTGTGCTGAATCGCATTGGTGGCTAATTGGTGCAGTTCAGACATTCAATTCAGGACGCTGGCAAAGATGGAGCAAGGGAGAAGGAAAGAGAGGAAGAGAGAGAGGAGGGGAAGGAAGGCCGACGGTGACTCACTGAGGCCACCGGAGGGCCTCCGATCCTCTGCGAGATACGAGAAGAGAGAGGGGAAGGGAGAGAAGAGGAAGGAGTAAAAGGCGGTGGGGAGGTTGTCTGAGAGCTGTCGGGCGGCCACTAGACAATCCAAAGTAGTCCTACAGCGGCTGTAGGTTTGAAACAGGGGTTTGCTCCTATTTCATTATATTTTTTAAAAAATACGATACACAGTGAAGTCCGTGGGTTTTGGGATGGCAAATCCATTACTGACTTCATTGTATATCATGTTTTTTAAAAAATATGACAAAACAGGGATGAACCCTTGTTTTGAACCCGTGGCCGCCATGGAGCTATTTCGGGCCGTCCGATGGCCATGACAGCCATCTGGCGGTCTTTCCACTCCCTCTTTTCTTCCTTGCCCTCTTTATATCTCATCTTGCATTTTCTCTCACGGAGAACTGCGGAGCCTGAGAAGCCTCGGCGACCCTTAGGGGGCCACTGTTCGCATCTTTGTTGGCCTCCCTTTCCTTCCCCCCTCTCTCTTCCTCTCTTCTCCCTCTTTTTCTCTCTCTTTTCCTCCCCAGTTCATTCCTTGTTTCTGTGTCAATTCGGACCCGGTACGGGGTATACCAACTTGTACCGCAGGCTGGTGGCATGGGATCTGGTTTCGAGTCGGCAATCTCTAGTTGGATGAAAAAGTATTATGCATGATTTATTTTGAATGAATAAAATGATTTATTTAGATTAGGCTTGGCCTTTTTTTATCTTTCTACCCCTATTCTCTTTTGCAAGATTTTAAATCCTATGGGATGGGCCATCTTAATTTTCTTGTGGAATAGGATGTGCCCCTATCTAGTCACATCCCAACACCTGGACAAGTGCTATACTAGGGCATACCGATTGGGCCACTAGGACGATGGTGGGATAGTCCTCTCCTGACACTTGGATGGGATGGTAACCTTTCTGGCATCTTAGGACAACCTACTGGGATTTGAAACCATGATATTCTTTATTTCTTCTTCTTCTCTCATTAATTTATTTCTTCCTTTCTACTATTCTCTCTTATTTCTCCTGCTATTCTTCTTCACTGGATTGTTGGCGCTGCAGTTTTATTTTTTGCAGGATATTAAATTTGATCTTTGTTGGAAATAACTTCAAACCATTTTAACGCCTTGTTGCACTACATCACACCCTTAGTCACTTTTAGTTCTTTTATTAGTGCTTATCATAAACAAGCCGACATTTTATATGCACTGCATTATCTAACAAGTCCAATGCACAAGTGTCAACTACCTTTCTCTAAAAAATAAATAAAGTGTAACAAAGAAAAAGCTTGAATATTGGGAAACAACATACAGGAAATGCATGTGCACACACAAATAATACAATTCATTTATAAAATAGAACACAAACTGAGAATAATGCAACCAAATGTGCAGGAAATTACAAGGAGGTGCATAGACATCTTCATCTGTTTCTTGCTTAATGTGTGCGATAGGTAGCGTGAAGGGCCATATATTACTAGAGCCACTCATGGTATTGTGCCATGTACTCCATACACTCCAGAGGGCAAACATGTTCTTCAAGTAAATGGCACCTAAGCTGTTATGTATCGTGCTGTTCCATGGTGTACACAAGCCAATACATAAAAATACAAAACTACTGAAAACATGATACCTCTTGCATCTCTTTTATTCTGACAACTTGTTAGCGTTAGAGACACATATTTTAGAGACGTGCTATGAAAATGAGTTCCAGTTATTGCTCCTCTTTATTCCGGCCATGTTGTTCCCTCGCTTTATCTATTTTCCACACTTTTTTTTTTTTCCTTTTCCTTCATCTGTTTCCTCCCATGCATGGTTCCCATCTCATGTGATTGCACGTGAAAAGATGGAACAGCCAAGAGCTCTGGTTGATGGCTGGATGTCTGTTCTCTTTATATATGGTAGAAGATGCACACATGCACCAACTAGTGCATCGTGTGCTTCAATCCTTGAGTTGTTTGCCTTTTGGTGCTCTTGTATGACATGCAACTGACATGTGAAGGTGGTATGATTTGGATGTCTAGAGTTCTTCTCAAACCTGGCAGCATCAGTTGTTTCTCGACAATCATCATCTTATAATTCACCCCACTAAGGGTATTGTATAATTTATTTTTTAGTTAGCACAAGGTGATTTTTTTAGATTCCTGCAAGCATGAAGCACATTTATTATCTGGAGTGAGTGAAAATTCATTCTTCATGAACCTTGCGAGATTTCTTTCTTTTAGACTAGAGGGCTTGATTTATATCATCTGTTTTATTTTAAAATCATCAAATTTAAGATGGCATGACACTGATACTATAATATAGTGTCTGAAGTTTTGCTGTTCTATGTGCAAACGTGGCGTATTGGTTAACATGGTAAGAGATTTTGACATACTGTAAACAGGTGAAGCTAAAGAACATGTTGTACCACACTGCCCGCATAAACTGCCTGGCATGGTCTCCCGATAGCCGTTTGATTGCTACTGGCTCACTAGACACTTGTGTGATCATATATGAAGTGGATAAGCCTGCATCAAGCCGAATAACAATCAAAGGAGCCCACCTTGGAGGAGTGTATGGATTAACTTTCAGTGATGAAAACAGTGTGGTGAGTGCAGGGGAGGATGCATGTGTCCGTGTGTGGAGACTGGTGCAGTAGTGAAACACTTTAGCATGACCTGGTGTGGCTTTATCAACGAGTAAGCAGTTTGCTTTGCAGTTTCTTGTCATCGGTTTTGCTTGTTACAATGTCTGATCACTTGTATTAATGAAGGGGTTAAATATGTCAGAGGGCTACATCTCATGGTAATGTTCATTGATGGTTAGATGGAGCTAGGGTTTCTCTCATGCCTGGATTACTGGTGTGCTAGCAGGGTTGCCATTTCTGAAAGACTAGCTTGTTCCATGTTTACATAAGGCCATTATTGCTCTATCAAAACCCATGGATTTTGACATCCAAGGCAGCGAGCTTGAGGTGCATCTTGACGAGATGTGATGGTTTGTAAAATCTGTTCGTGGTGTTGTTGCTGTTTTTTGTCTTTTGTTTTTTTTTTTTTTTAAATCTTTGATCACTATCGGCTGTCTTAACCATTGGTCTCTGTGTTTGTGTGTCTGTGTTAAAGTGCACGTGTCTCTGGAATTTGCCGTGAAATCTGTTCATCTTTGAAGGCCGGAAGAACCTTCAGTGTGGGAATTGCAGCAGCTGCTTTTCTGTGCTTTCTTGCCAAAACCAATGGCATGAAATAAAGCCATCTAGTTTTTTATAGAAACATGAGTTAAGATTGTTTAGTATGGCTTTGTTTTGCATTGATATAGGCAGCAGAGCTTTCATCTATGGAGCTTTTAACAATAAAGCTTTTGATAAAAAATTATTTATTATTTGATAATTATATTTGTGTAGTGCAGTAGAACTTGAATAAATGTTTGATATCTAAATTGAGAATTTTTTTTAATATGAAAAAAAATGATAATAAAGAATATTACAAATAATTAAATTATGTAACTATTTGTACTATCAAGAATTTTTAATTTTTAAAATTATTTATTTTAATATCTTAATCTAAATAATATAATAAATAATAATTTTATATGTATTGCAAAATATAATACTATTATATATAATAATATTATTATATTATGATAATAATATAATAATATAATAATATGCTATTATTATTTTAGTATAATATGATATTTCTGGTCCTCCAAGAAGTGGTTTTTTGTCTCTCAAAGGTAATGTTGAATGGGGTTCTTATACAAAATCCAGTTTCAAAACTTTATCCTTTGAATAAGGCAGCGACCGTGTAAAGGCAATTAGACATCCAACAGGTCCCTATCGTTCAACCAAAAGGCAATTTGCAGTCAATCCCTTTGGTCCGATTGAAGAGGACAGCTAGGAACCAAAGCCAACCAATTTCTAACCCAAACGCCAGTCTGATAGGTGGTTAGGTTACTTTGTACCATTGGAACCCCGATTGGGTTTGGGTTGGGTTGCTCAAAATGTAACCTGTGCCCCATTTGAATCAGCTCCGCTATTTTTCGGCCCAAGTTCAATTCAAGGCAAATTGTGCGGCTCAGTCTGACACCAAAATATATTGAATTGGGTTGTGCCCAATTTGCAATCTCAGTATCCGTTATCTGTTGCCCACCGATGCCATTGTTTCTTGCGGGTTCCAAGATGTACCATCTAAAATTTTTATGAATAAAAAGTTTTGTGTTTTGGAGTAGTCTATGCATCATATTATTCAACACTTATAATTATAATGGCAAACTACATTATATTTGGAAAATTTATAATTATAGTAGCATAATATATTTATATATAGGAAACTTATAGTAATAGTGACATGATCTAATATATTGATTTTTGGATGATTTGATGCATAAGAAATTTCTAAAATATCTAATATTTTGTTATATGTGCCTTAAATTTTATCTGGGATGATGGCACATAAGAATTGCGATAAGGACCAAAAAATTGCATCAGCTGTTTTTATGTGCTTCCCCTCCAAAAGCACTAGCATGTGGTAAAATCATTTAGTCCATTGTGGGTGTCAGAATTGTGGCTTGTGATTCACTGATTTAGCACTATATCCAAAATTCTGTATCGAGTATCCCCTCAATGGAGGGTGTAAAGGCAGGCCCAATCCTGATATTTTTTAAGCCTGGGCCCAAATAAAAAAATAATTTTTTTTATTAAAAAATTATTAATTTTTTTAAAATGGTAAAATAGATGACTCGCATTCTCTCTTTTTTTTAACGGAACAAGGGAGTGAGGGACTCTTTGTCCCCTTCTTCCTGAGGCAAGAGATATCTTTCATCTTTCTCTCCAGCCAACGCCACCTACAACTGAAGGGGCGGTCCCCAATGATGACAACCACAGACTCCGATGACCAGCGGCGGCCCAACGGTATCTGAAAAATAAAAAAAATAAAATAAAAAAATAAGGTAATTTACTCAACTGAGATTTTAAGGATTTTTCTGACAGTAAATCGGTAAAAACTCAAGTTTAAAAATCCGTAGCTGATTGAAAGAAGAGGATTAAATAGATTTACTTGGTTTTTAGATTGATTTTGATTTGATTTTTGGTGCCCAAAGCAAGAAAAAACTATCAGTGAATAGGGAGAAATCAAGAGATTTTTTATGGTGATTTTGTGAGGAAAAATTTAGAAGATTAAGATCTTTAAATCGAAACAAGATCCGAAGTTTTCTTTCGACGTCACAGTACTGTAATTGCAGTAGGAATTCAAAGGCTCTATCAAAAGCAAGTAAGAGAGATGGCCGGGGGATCAAAAAGATATTTGGGATCATTTATTCGAAAATTTAAAAAATGTTTGGCTTACCAAAAAAAAATGTTTGGGATCATTTATTCGGAAATCAAAAAAATTGAGATATGGAACGGTCGTCCAGTTTGACCCACCCCAAAGCCAGCCCTGCGCAAAGGGCATGCAGATATTGAATAGGTCCTGCCATCCAAGAGAAATGGAGTTTGCATATATCTGGCTTAATCAAGCAGAAATGAACCGCTTGAAACAAAATCCAGTCCAACCCCAAATTTCTAACTCAAACACAACTTGAGTTGGATTGGTTTAGGTTGGGTTGGCTCAACCAAGGTTTAAACCAAGATTAGATTGGATTTTTGGTAGCTTGATCTTAGATATATGATTTAAAATGATATGAACTATTAAATGATAAGGAACCATATTTTACTATGATCTGAGCATTGAACTTCATTGATTTTGAATCTATATATGTTTTATTATGCATAAATCATTATCAATAAGATTAATTTCAACTTAAATACTTTATCATATATGTTAGCATTCCAGCACAATGAAAAACTCTTTATTCTTATATTTATATGATGTATAGATTAAAAACAACCGGAACATATTTTGATTAAATTAATGTATATTTGAAACTTTTTAAAAAATTAAGGACAGTATAGTCGTAGATGGAATTTTATACAATGAATGATATTGCGGCGCTGGACCCAGTCGTCTATTTCTAGCCCGACCCGAATTTTGCTGGTCCTAAATGATCGGGCATCACACGGCCCATTTGTCGAAACCACGTGCCCCCCGGAGTCCGAACGGGCCCGAAGTCCTTCAAGTAATTGCGCACAGCATTCGCCGCCCATTGGATTGGCGTGATTAACCCGCCCAGCGATCAGTCACGTGCCTCCCTTTACAAAACCCAACCCAAGAACCGGACCAACGGTATTACGTGGAAGACGTGCGAAAATATTTGTGCACTGCAGGCGACGTAGAAAATCCAACGTGGAGTGCGTTATTTATATGATTGATTCGTGGAGCCATTTTTTTAATATATATTTAAATTTTAATATTTATAATTTTATTTTTTAATTTAAAAATTTTAAATAATAAAAATATTTTATTTTTGATAAAAATTATCGCCCATGCTATATTATTCTACGTAATTTTGATACAAAAAATTAGTTTTTTTAAAATACAAATAATTTTATTATTAAAATTTTTAAATAAAAATAAAAATATTAAATATATATTCAAAAATAATTAATATTTAAATTTATATTATATTATAATATTTTATATATAAAAAATTATAATTTGATATAGAATGTTGTATGTCACGTGATGTTATAATTTTTAAAATTTTATGATGATGTGGTTAAAAATTATAATATATTATAAAATATTATAATTTTTTAAATAATAAAAATATTTTTATAATATATTTTTTAATAAAAAATTAAAAGTATAAATATTAAATATATATTGAAAAGTGACGGGCTCCGTATTGATGCGGAAGATTCTCGGTCCGGCCCTCTGCGTTCTCGGAGCTTCCCTCTTTCCCAACCAAACGCCACACCCCCCTCCTCAACTCCGCTAAACACCCCCACCCTTTTTGTTATTCGATTACCGACGGAGCGAGGAAAGGCGACGTAGAGCAAGAGCGACGGCTGCGATGGCTTCGGGCCTCCAGATGGATCAAGAAACTGCCCTGGACCTCGTGAAGAATGGCGCCACTCTTCTCCTCCTCGACGTCCCACAGTTCACTCTCTTCGGTATCGACACTCAGGTCCTCTTCCTGCTCTCTTTCAAATATTGGAAATCCTAAAGATTTTTTTTCTTTACCTTTCCTGCGAAACGAAGCAGTCCAGTTTGATGGTTTTCTTACAATTCTTGCTTTGAGGGCGAAATTCCACTAGGTATAGTACAAAGATAGAATCCGGATTCTTGAAATTGCAAGACATTATAATGGCCTGTTTTTGCTTAATGTTTTGATTGACTAGGGTTTCTTCTTGGAGTTTTTGGTGGAGAATAATTCTGTTATCATATGGTAAAGTATAATTTGTTTGAATACTGGTGACTGAAAGAAATGGCATTGAGTTTTGCTATGATAATATAATGGAGTGGTTTGAAAGAAAGGAGGTGGATAGGTCTGTCGGTGGTGGTATGCTCCATCAAATTGGTGCACTGACGTCTTTGAATTTTATCATGTAGCGGGGAGAAAAGTGCATGATAGTCTAGCAATATGATCTAAAATTTTATGGGACCGTAAAGGCCATTTTTTAATTTATCTGAAGGGATTTGCTGAAGAGCCATTTGATTTTCAAGATTCTCATCTGATAAGTATCTAAGTTTTTGACATGTGTTCAACTTGCAAACCTATCACTATAGATGCTTCAAGTTGGACTTACAACTCTATAATGGTGTCCCTAACGTGACAAAATGCAGTAGGCTGATCTTTGAAGCAAGAGTTCATGTTGTAAGTTCTTTCTCTTGTAAATTTGTAACTGGAGCATATGAATTTCACGATAAATGTAGACAGGGTGTATTGGTTACAGCCAGCAACCCTAAGCATGCACCAGTAAGCTCTGCATGCTTTGGAGAGTATTATGATTTGTAATTGTAAGGTCTGTTCTGATTTCTTACAATTCTGATTTCATTCAGAGCAGATAGTTGATGATGAACAATTAACAACAAAATAAGTATATAAATTTTTGGAATAATCATATCGAGGCTGATAGTTTATGAGAAATTATTGGTTGTACTTACAATTGGTATCTGATTTTGATTATAAGGTGTGTGCATTAGTTTAAATTTGACGACATATTGAATATTGCAGGAGCTATCCTTTTCTATTCAGCTGCTTTTTGGGACCTGGATGTTGTAAAGCATTAGCCTAGGAACTATAGGATTTAAATGTCTCTGTACACGTTTTCTAGAGTTTTGCTAGATGTAGTTGATTATTTATGTTCTGATCTGAATTTCTTATATGATTTTCACAGATTAGCAGTATTAAAGGCACTGACTTTTGTTGAAATTATTTGTTTCAAACCCATGTATAAATTATTTTTCTTCTTTTCCAGATGTTCTCTGTTGGGCCTAACTTCAAGGGCATAAAAATGGTCCCACCCGGTCCGCATTTCATTTACTACAGCCCCTCAAACAAGTAAGCATAACTTCCCAAGAGCTGGAATATTTTCACTTTGGTCTCATTTCATGGTATAGCTATGCAGTCAGTCAAGTTGGTAATTTTTCATGTATCAATAATATATGTTGGCCTTTTTTTGTACTTGCTTTCTTCTTTTGCATGGCCCAATAAATGAATAGTTTTTCTGAACTTCTGTAGTACTGGTTTTGAGGAAAAAGTAATCTAAACTGTGGCGAGCAGATGCATACACATTTGAGTTTTAAGTCAGCATCGATATATGTCTTTAGGTGGTTATTGTTGGAAATAATGATTTTAAGATTAATATTGAAATAGTCTTGTGATGATAATTCTGAAACATGTAGAAACCGTTTTGAACTCTTTTGTTAGAAAAATGCAAGAAAAGATTCGAACAAGAGAAAAAAAATAGCAAAGTAAGAGAAAATTTAGACTGGGACCCCTACTGATCATCCTTGAACATTACCTAGGTGTAATTAGGCCACTCACCATGCTCGCTGAATTGCTGCTTGTCTTCCATCTTCACTTGCCTGCTGCCCCCACCACGTGGTGTTGGTACCATTGCTGGTTCTCTAACATCCATGATTAAGGTCAAGGGAGCAAGGAGAGTTTGTCATTCGCTATTGGCTTGGTACGGCCTATACAACATAACCTCTTCTTTCTATTTTCTATAAGCAAGACTTAATGAAAAGGTTAAAAGTTCGAAACCCTTAATGTCCTCTTGTCACTGCTTCCTTGTTTTTCATTTTAGGTAAAGGTGGGCCAGTGTTGTCATTACCACACATTACATAGTTATTTTTTGCCCCAATGCAAGTTATCAACAAAATTTAATTCTCTATCTTCTCCCTCCCTTTTCTCTCTCCTTCCCTCTCCCTTATGCAAGTTGACAGGGCCTTGCTGAAATTTGGTTCAGGCTTTTGGACATAAGGAATCAATCCAGGTTAGGTCTAAGCCCCAGCTTGAGAATTCTAAGAGGCCTATGTTGGGTATGATCACAAAATAACTAAGCTATGGTAAGCTTGGGCCTGGAATCGCCCAACCTGAGCCTGATCCCTTTCTGCCTATAATGAGGGGCAAATTTATTGTTGATCTGATTTGATTACCAAATGAAAGGGACTTTTTGCTTGAAACACATCCAAGAGCAATATTACTTTGCAAATGTATTTTGGGTTTCAGACAATGTCATTTTGAACTGATTTGTACTATTGAAGTCGGAAATTTTGTTATATTTGTTTTCTGAAGGTGACAAGCGTTTGTTCTTACACACAGAATATTGGTCTAGTGATATATTTGTTTTCTGAAGGTGGCAAGTGTTTGTTCTTACACACAGAATACTGGTCTAGTGATGAATCATTTGTTTACTGATGTCGTTGAAATGTTGAATTACTTTATATAGGGAAGGCAATGAGTTTTCACCAACAGTTGGCTGCTTCCTTACTACGCAACCTGCTGAGGTACTAATATTCACATTCTTCCTGTTATAAATTTGTGTTTTCCAAATCGTTACGTAGATGCAGTATATGATGACTAGATGAACTGCTGCTTTTCTTCCTTAGGTTTCCATAAGTATTACTGCTAGTACGTCTTGGATTAACATCAACAACTTGGCTGATGTATTCTCCATGTTTGTTTATGCGTACACGCATGAGAAGATACATATGTGCACATGTGTATGGTAGTCAGATGCCATTAAATGTAACTTTACCCAAAAAATGGTTAATCTTCGTAGAGCATTTAAGAAAAAGAAAGAAGATATATATAAAAGCACATGCTTCCCTTCCTGTCAAATATTAAAGTTTTTCCTTATGTAGCATTTGATGCCTGGTGGGATTTATTGATCTGTGAGTTCTACAGGTGGTTGTTCGTAGGTGGCATCAGCAAGACGAGCGGTTGATGAAACTATCAGAAGATGAGGTTGCCATTTTATATTAAGTGATATTACATGGTGCATTTTAAAATCTCTAAACACTATATGATGGGTTTTATCATTTTATTACTTCTTAAAAGTATTGCATTATATTTGCATCTACATCATGTAGCCTTCCTGATAATATTGATGAGTTGAGGTGCATGAATGATTAATGCAGCATGCTGCATTTCACTGTCTGCTGTCATAGTTCCAGTATGTTGTATATATCATAAATATCTTGTTGATAAAAATTATCATTCACTTAAGTTCATTCCACTGAGTACTATAGTTATATGAATATATATGCAAGAATCTCATGTGCATAGATGCACCACAATTTGTAATTTTGTATTATAGTAGAGTCATGTTTTTTGATAATTTATAAGATTGTAGATGAGATCCAATTATGGCCTAATGCAACCAGTTTGATATATATAAAGAAACAGTTTTCTCTCATGTTAAATCATATGACATTACTACTAATGGAGTTTTTTGAATGATGTTTTTCTTTTACCATCTTGATGTGGACCAAGGATTGAATCGATATGAAAACAATCATTACCTTGAAGTCTTGAACTGATTTGGCTTCCTTGACTGGATTTGTTCTAATGAGGCTGGTCTTGATCCAAGGGCTCATAACCCATTTAAAAAAGAAGCGAATGGTTGTAATTGATTCAGATAAGACATACCTTGTTTAATGGTCTCTTCTAGCTTTTGTGTTTCCAATATTAGAATCTTATCACATTTCTCTGATGGCACAAATGGAACTTGTTTATTCAATAGTGCGGACTTAATTATGATTCCAATCAATCCTAATGGATCTTAGCTACTAGTTGGAACCAATTTATTCTCTGAATGACCATTTAGATTAGATTCAACTATGTTTGGTGCCTACCTAGAAGGAACAACCTTGCATATTTGATGATTGGGCCCAACACTAATGAATGCCCGTAAAAGATTAGGTCTCAACTATTTTTGGTGCCTAGCTACAATGGACTTTGGTGCCTAGCTATAATGAACAACTTTGTATATTTGATGATTGGACCCACTATGGAATGGCCAGTGCTAGGGACCGAACTTGATCTTGTTTGTCGACAAGAGTGAAATCCCTTAGTCTGACAACATGAAATGGCTCTAACATTCAACAGCTTAAAATCAAGTTAGCTTTTGATGTTAAAATCCAAATAAATAGAGCAGCCTAATTTAATCGCTAGTTTCTAGCTTTGATGATGCACTGATCAAAGGTCAAGAGACTGATTTCACCTTTGTGTCTACAAGTGGTGCTGTGGATCAAGGTTCGTCGTCTCAGTATCGGATCCTATACTAATACCATCCTATTATAGTGTCGGTATGCAGTTCGATACGGTACAAGACAGTATATCAGTACGAGACAAGTATGGTATGGTACATCCCATACCAGGTGATATGGGACAGTACGGCTAACTATGCTTAGGACTTTTGATGTGTGATTGGTGGACTTTCGATCTCTCATGCCAAAGAAAAAGAGAAGGGTTTTACTTATCGATACATGCGTGTTACCATTGACGATAAAATGGTTAATATAAAATTGGATCATTGAGATGGTATCTGATTTCATCTGGAATGGGATATATTTGTTGAATTGTCCCAAACCCCATAGATAATCTAGCTCTCAAAAACCAAGTCTATACAGCTGGCTCCATTTAAATGATTAGCAATCATCTCTTGAATGATGCAACAGCCGGAACAAGAGATCACAATACTCCAAGGTATCCACCATATGGGCTTGAATTGTTATTTTCTTCTCATGTCACAAGACATGAATACTCTTCTTTAACTGAATTACTGAAAGCCAGCTAAGAATCTTCATCCATTCAGTGATCACATCTTGGTACTTGCTTGACCTAGTGTTTCAAAAGTGGCTGTGGTATGTGGGTGGTCAAGGGACCAGATAGTTTAGATGCATTATGCAGGTCTCATATGCGGGTACACATGTGATAACTATTTTTCCAACTATTTAACAATAAATATAATATATGAAATACAATAAAACAACAATAATCACAGAAATTTTTATGGATTGAATGGTAGCAATATTAATAACAATAGCAGCTAATAAGTGTTTATTACTCAGTATCTAATACCGCATATCGATGATTATAACATAATCAGCATTTTAGTCCTATTAATACCCATTTCAAACCCACTTGAAATCTATATCAAACCTAACCATAGCTTGAACCTGCTTCACTTATGTCGACCCATATAAAAGTGGGTTGTATATGTAGCTTCAGAATGCTAAGTGGGCCCATTTATGCAGCTATACGATACCAAGCAGGCCATATATGTGACTGCACAATGCTAAGTGGACCACCTTTTTGGTCCCTATGCATTATGGTGACATATTGTATTGCATATAGGCAATGCAGTATGGTGAAGAGACCAAATATGCATATACCAGTTTTGTGGGAACATGTACCACATTTTAAGACACTAGCTTGACCAGTAGAATGCAAGGGCCCCACGATCTCATATATCCCATAGTGGGTCTGCTGGTTATCTATACTCTCAGCCAGTGAGAAATAGAGATGGACAAGAAGAAGAAAAGAGAGAGCGAGAGACTCAGATTGTTAAGATCATGTATAAAATGAACCACAATTCAAGTGTTTTTTCTTTCCAAAATATTTCATGAAAAGGTAGTTTCTGTAAATAAATGTATGCACTTAGTCTGCTGTTATTGCATGTTCTGGAGTTGGATGTCTGGAATGTCAGATGCTATTTGGAACTGCATTTATCTCTATGGTAAGTGTGAGTCACCAAGGTCTTTGCTGGGAAAATCATTTCTTGACAAAAGCAATGTAAGAATTATGGAGGTATTCATGATGTTGTTTGCTAAACAGTAATTACCATGTTCCAAGGGGCGTGCACATCAAAATAAGCCCAAAGTGCATGATTTGCATTGATCCAGATTGTCAGCATTGTGGTTCAAAAAAAGTATAGTGCAAGTTCATTTTCTGGACATCATGAATATTGCAAAATTGTTTCATAGAATGGGACAGTATATATGTTGGATTTCCAAATAGATTTAGCATCAATATTTGTTGACAGAAGAATTCTGTATCATAATTTTATTGCAACAAATTATATTCTTGGATGCAACAACTCTATTATCTGCAAAATAATCTTAGTTAGTTGCATTGCTAAAGTCAAAACTTCCAATAGGAATACAGATATTCTGATGCAGCGAAGCGTTTTGAATTTGATCAACAACTTGGGCCTTATGCTTTAGACCATTATGGAGCGTGGAAGCAGCTTTCTAGTTACATCACAAAGAATGTTATCGAACGGATTGGTATGCCTCTTTTACTTATATATTTCTCTTGTCCTAAGCTAGTTTGATGTAATGTTGCAATCATTATAGTCACTAAAAGTTGTTTTTGTGGATTTCTTTAGTCTCGTAAGTCATGTTATGATACTTTATCAATTATTTTTAGCGGTCAAAGTTCAGTAAAGCTCTCAGACAAAATGTAACTTGTATCCAATCTTTTCCTGTTTATTTTCCATATTCTGCATGCAAAAGTCATCGTGTGCTTAATGAAGAAGATATAACTAGTCTGTTGTTCACTTCCGGCAAAACTTATACTCCAATTTGGCTGGCATTCAAGGAAAACAAAGTTCCTTAGTTATTCATTAGTGCAAGTCCTGTTGGCCTTAAAGTTGTTACAAGAACATGGCAAAAGTTGCAACATCCAAGAAGGTGTTGGAGATGGTAAGATTCTACTACATTGTCCTATATTGTGGCATGTTTTACTTGAAGGCAACAATATAAATTTTCTGAAAAAACATTGGAGAATAACCACTTAATGGAGTTCACCGGACACCTCTTGCACCTTATTTTGTGAAGTCTTCATTGCGGAGCATATCCAATTTTAAAAATTTTAGCTTAAACTGCAGTTTTATTTTCAAATTATTTTGTTATATACAAATGTAAAAATTTTCCCTAACTTATGTTCTCTCTAGAGAGCCCCAGATAATTTAGGTGTTATAAAGTGAATAATGTGAAGATGTTTTTAATTTTTCATCTAACTTGCAGAACCTATTGGAGGAGACATTACAATAGCATATGAGTCTGGAATAATTGACAAAGCTCCTAAAACAGCCATGGAGAGGCGTTTGATGGACCAGTTAAGAAATAGTAAGTTTTCAAAGAATGCTGCAAAAGAATCTCATAAGCGAGGATGCTACTTTACAACTATTCCCCATGCTGTCAAGAGTAGAGACGTCTTTGGAGAAGAACTTACAGCATTGAATCTTGACAAAGTAATATTCTGTGTGTTCCCTCCAGTTCATTTAAGCAGAATGTTTATGATGTTATATATTGAATTGCATTGATCTATATCTACCTGGAGAACAGAAAAATACAAATTGAGAAAAAATATTAGTCTAATTAATTTCTTCATCATAAGGATTTGGTGTTTGAAGCATCCAAATGTCAAGTTGTTAAATGTTGATTGATATGGATGTGCCAACCTGATGCTTGCCAGTTTACTTCTGTATCCTTTGGATTTGTCTCTTCAAATAACTTTGCATGCTCTATTTTTACTATTTGGTTTCAAGGTTGCCATGCTATCTAAGGTGATTAAACTTTCTTCTAGCAGACTCTTGGATGCACTACTTTTCTTGTTGAAGTTGTATCTGTTATGCCTTCTACTGCTTTCTTCTTGTCAATCGGCTATATAAAAGACCTTTACTAACTTTTGACCAGATCATGATTTTTAGGATTCTGGCTGCAACTTATCGTAATGGAAGAGGGTGTTTTCCCTTTGTCTGAACTAGATATCAACCTGCAGTGGAGACCACCTAGGATTCACAGTGGTGTGCACTTCCTAGAATCAATTCTCTTTGGTCATGCTAATATGTACATTGCTTTGCTTGGACATAATAATAATGTTCTTTACTGTTAAGAAAAACTTAATCGAAGTTCTCTGATCTTTGCATTTGATATCCAATAATTGATACTAACCCAATGAATTAAAATGTCACCTGACACACCCACTGGGATCAAGTTAAAGAATACATTCAAGGGTTGGAACTGGTAAGCATGTCTCCCATAATATTTAGAAGGACGTGTTATATAATGTACAAAGTTTGAAAGATTTATGTAAATGGTGTTATTTTTCCATTAGTGGATTTAGTGGTTTTATCTAAACAAGACATGCTACTTTTATTAGAAAGTTAATCTGTCTGAAAATTGTTTAATAGCATTACAAAATGGATTCATTTCTGGGATAAAGATTCTAGAGATAATGCAATAAACCAGGAATATTGTCTCCTAAGGAGGATGTATTCGAGGATTAAAGACAGATTGCTTATTAACCTACAAGATCAAACATCCAGTAAATCTGATTATCATCTCAGAAGGTTCTATATCTTAATTATTAAAGACTGCTAAATGGATGACACTTGTCGGTTGACAATGCAAAACTGCCCCTCATTTATTAAGATAAGATTATTCTCACCTGATTATTTAAATTTCTAACTTCTTCCAGCAAAGGTTTAGAAATATTATGGCATTGACCAATCTTGATCTCTTTCTTCTAAGTGATCTTGCAGCCTAGATCAACCACTGCTTCCCCAAGCTCTCTGTTGAACGCTTGAGAATGAGATCCCTTACTGTTTTCCTGATGTTAAAATCTTTTCTAACCGGTGGGACCTTTATTAAACATCCACAACCAGTCAATAGAAACTCCTATGAAACTAGGGCCTGTGCACAACATGTGCCTTCCCACTTGGAATTCTTTAGGGTTTTGAGAGCATTGCTGAAAAAGATAGATCTTTCCTGTTAGGGCAATCATTGTTAAAAAGAGGAGCATTACAAAAGTTTGTCATCCTTCACCAATTATTTTGATACTTGTATTCAATTGAGAGTTTATGGATGTAGCCTATCCTCAATGCTAATTCTAATCCTGATGGTTGGAAATATATCCTAACCACACTGTTCAAAAATCATGTATGATCAACAAAGATGGCCAACATAGCACACGTCTAATCCATGCAGTCAATTTTTGTATTGAAAGGGAAGAATGAGGATCAGGACAAGTACAGCTAGCTAGAAAGGATTAGCTCAAAATGGTGTCGAGCTGTGTAACTTAAGTAGCCATTTAAGAATCATAACATGGATATTTTGAGGGTTAGGCTTGGGATGACTAAAGGATGTGCTTACATCTGAACTTTAATTATCTACGTTGTGAATAATATTTAAATGACTCTGCAGTTAAACAGGACATTCTAGTTGTTTGGCACCCGTTTAGTTTCTTGTTCAATTGGATTGCGGGGCCGATTAATGCTTTCCCTCAAGATGTAACATGGTAATTACATGTTTGTCTGGGTTCATTTGGACCAAGTTGATTGCAGGAAAGAACCCCAGATAGGCCACTTATCCTGTCCTATCCTGGGATAACTGAACCTTGAAGATGTTTTTAGGGCCGGACAACTGAACCTCAAAAGGTCAGTCAAACTATGGATTACTGCAGTTCATTAATTCCTTACATCCCCAAAACCAGGCATTCCTGCCATTTTGAACCCATCTGATTAGGGAAATTGCCCAAAAATACCTTCCATTAGCAATAAGTAATCAAATGCTGCAGAGGTATATTTGTTTTTTATCCAAAAAGTCAGCACAATTATTAGATGAGGATAAGAGTGCTTCATCCAAACACAAATTAAGACATATTCTGCCTGATTTTGGAATTAACTATATCCCAAGTATAATACACCAGAATTTCTATCCTGTTTCCAAACTAGTCCTTAGTGTTTTATGACAACTCACAGCAACTGGTAAGCAAATTTTGATCACATCTAGAATCCTCTAAGGGAAGCATTCTCTATATAGGGGCTTCATTTTGATTAGCTTTACCTAGAGGTTAGATGGTGATTTCTGATCATAATTCAACTCTGCATTCCCCAGATGTATGGGACCATGTATCAGGGTACTATATTTCATGCTTCTTTTCAAGTTGTCCTAAGATAGTTTGGCTCCTAATATCCCATAACTTTCATGTACATTTTTTTTTTTGAAACTGTCACGTCCATGACCTGTTATGTGATCTTTGTGAAACTTCCTATTGCAAAAAATTTCTCATGACAGTAACCTTAATAGAAGTCCATGCATTGACTATGTAGAATAGTCATCTTACTAAAACAATGCCATAATATCTGACTAACAATTGATGAAATAAATACTATGCTCTCAGACAACTTTATTAGAAAGCATACTGATGAAAGACTATGGAGGTGCAGAAGATCTACTTTTGGGGGAACTGCAATTTGCTTTCATAGCATTCATGGTAATTATCGGCTGGTGTACATTCCCTGGTTTATTTATATTATACCTTGTTGACATTTTCATGCATACAGATGGGGCAATCACTGGAAGCATTTCTACAGTGGAAAGCATTAGTTAGCCTTCTTTTCAGCTGTACAGAGGCTGTAAGTGCTGACATATCTTCTTTTGAGATGAAAATCATGAAATATATCTTACCAACCTCATTGTTGTGTATCATAACACCCTATGGTTTTCTATCTTATTTTATGTTAGTTTTCTTACTCTAGGTATCTTCGGCTTGATGTGTTTTTGGTTCAATAGAAGTTACTCTGTCAAGGCCATTGTATCATTGCATACCAAGCATATGTATACTTTAATGCACATGGTACTGTATATTAGTGCATATTTGTGTTTGTGAAACATGGTTGATAAGTAAATGACATTCAATGAGTCAGCAAAACTTGTTATTGAGAACATTTACTGAGTTTTGCTTGTACTTGCTGTACATATCTTCCAAGGGAAGCCCTAAAAAAACCTAGATGGAAATTTTGAGCTCATCATGCTAGTACTCCTGTACAAAGATTGGATCTTATAATAATCTACAGTTTTGTGTTTACTTGGTCATACTTTAAATGTAGCATGGCGGAGTAAATCTTTGGTGAGGCTAAAAGCAAAATACACAGATAAACATGATATTTTTGGCCCTTGCAGAACAGTATCTGCTATTGGTAAAGGGCATGCAATCTTGGTTGCTTCAAATTGAGTATTTGTAGGTCATAAGTCATGCTATATAAATTGTGCTATATCTTCACTCACACTTTTTTTCACATATATTTATGTACGAAGGCTGGGCTATTGTTCAGTATATGGATTTATGCTATTTCCCCCATTAGTTGATTTCTGCAAATATCACAATATTCCCATTATGTTCTAGATCGGCATTAAAATCTTCTTCTACATTATTGGCCATTTACCAAACTTATCTCTAGATCAAGCCGAAAACGTATTTGCTTTGGCTTGAGGCATAGATAATAGTTGTGTCTCTTTAATGCCAAAATCCAATTATCCATCAACTTTTGACTATCCACATAGATACTGCTCATGAATTGTTTTTCTGAGGTCTCTTTGTTGTCAAAGGTCCTTTCTACCTGTGAATCTTTTTGTTCTTTTCCATCTCGTTTCATTCATCTGATGATATTCTTGGCTGTTTAATGACTTAAACCATAATTCTCTGCCTTCAGCTCATTCAGTTTGATTTGGGTTCCATTTTTCCTTCATCCTTAACTTTTTTGATCTCTCTGAGCTTATTTATTCACCCATATTGAATGATCTTTCATCCTTCCTAATAGTGATTTTTTTAGATGTGCACCTCCAGCACAGTTAGCAAAATTTCTAATAATAACCTCTCTTTCTGTCATCGAAAGCATATTATTCTCACTTTTATTGCCGAAAGTCTATAAATATTTATCACCCATACATATTATTTGTATTTAGGTGTTTCGGACTACAAAATGGTTCCAACAAACACATAAATGTTTTCTTTCCCTTCTTTGCAAATGATTCTTATTAGAAAACTGGTAATGCAACTTTATTATTTGATGTCAAATCGTATGTGTTCCTAATAAATATCAAGTTCCTATTTTCTTTACTTGTGATCTTCTCTTGTTTTTTGCAGCCCCTTCGGACACGGACTCAGCTATTCTCAAAGGTAGTATTTTCCCATGTCTTCAGCTAATTTAGTTACTGGTATGAAAGTTGGAATCCCTTTGTACTGTTATGAATAGGATGTGGCTTTGCAATGTGATGTAGCCTTATAAAACATTAAAGGCTACATGACGCCAGAGCGCTTGGGGCGTATGTGCTGCCACACAGATCACACGTCCTGTCCGTGTGGGTCGCAGAACCCAATATGATTTTAGTCTCGTTAGGAAAGTTTGATGGTAGTTTTGATTTTTGTGAACTTTCTTTTTTAAAACTTTTGATGCTATCAGGAAAGTTAGTAGTTAGGATTTTTCGAGTTAGAATAGGATTTGGAATCCCACATTGGAAAGTTGAATAGAAGAGTTCCTTTGTACTACTTATAAATATTCCAATTGGGGCTCCTCTTGTAATCATACTTAAGATTCGAGTTATTGCTTAGTGAGAATTCACATGGGAATGTTATTGCCTTCTTTCTATTCTCTCTCTTCTCCCTTTAGTGGATTCCTATGGTTCATGAGTGAGCATCGTGAGAGTTGTATCTTTGAAGTGGCCAGCCAAGGTGGTGTTTTTGGCCTTGGAAGAGATTGATCTGCCCTTGCTCCTCTTCTAACTACCGTCTGTCTTTTCTAACACCATGGATTGGTCGTGTCATAGTAGGGTTTTTTTATCTTGCCACAATCAATTGCATTGGCATATCCTTCTTCCTTCGAGTTTTGAGCCCAAGTTTAACACCTCCTGACTTTAGTTTGCATTAGAGCATGGTTTCAAGATGCCACCGCTCTGTTGGTGCGACATTGAAAAGCTTGACGAACTTGAGCAAGATCTGCAAGATAAAAAAATAATAAATTAATCAGTCTATCACATTACGTTATGAGAGGCTTACAGTTTTATGTTCTATTAATGTTTCTCCAGCATGATTTTGTTTTTTGCATTTTATTTTTTCCTTTGGGACAACACCAATTTTATTCTGATTGAAGAAGTACTCCATGCAGTTTCTCAAAGTGATCTACTTCCAGTTAAAGCATGGATTTCATAAAAATAAAAAAGATGGGAATGCTGCAGACAATGGAACATCTGTATTCTTAGACGATGCATGGTTCTCTAGAGACATATTTTTGTACCGTCTTTGCAAGGTAATTTGTTTGAGGTGATTTTGTTATAATGCAGGCTGGAGAAGTTATATTTGACATTTTAAGGGCCTCACTTAAAGGATCATTAAATATGCAAAGAAAGGAGCTTGTAAATTTATGACATGATCAGAATAAGAAAAACCTATTCAATAAATTTACCAACTTTATATGAGCCAAACCTAGTCGAGAATCTTACCTCTCTGCATAATTTTGTCAGGTTCTTATTTTTCTTCCTATGCTAGTTGACTAAGAACTCCAGATCATGACATACTTGAGTGTTGATCTGGAAACTTGTTCATTGTCAACATGTTATGATTTCTCTTAACTTTCAGATGTCTTATTAATTTCTCAGGAATTTTTCCCTGTGGTTCTAGAATCCCCAGTTGTTGATGGAGATCTTCTGTTATGGGTAACGTTTGCTTAGCTCTTTGATACAATATTGTTATAATCTTTACAAATGCAATGACTGGGCTCCTCAAATTCTTCTATCCGGAAATGTTCTTCATTTTTTTTTATAATTTACTTCTGTGGAAAACATCCAATGGGGATGGGTTCAGCAAGATAAATCCTCAAGCATTTGTAGGGGAAAAAAAGGTACAAGACATACCAACCCTAACCCAAGTGCTAGCACAGTACCCAAGTGTTTAACTAAACAAAGGTAAAAAAGTAAAGGAACTACAAGTGTGATTTCAAAAGATTCCAAATACACAAGAAGAGACAAAACCAACACCCAGAAAGTTAACCAAAAATGAAGGCGGCCTCGCACTAGCATTCTGTCCGAAAAGACCAATAGTTATTTGGCAACTACAAAAGCCTTGCATTTCAATATCCTGAGGAGTGGGTAAGGTAGCAGTAACACCACAGTTTTCTAGATCATGGTCAGCGGTACTAGATCTGGAGATAATCTTCAGTAGCTCAGAAGACTT